>NW_027184801.1:0-221119 GCF_040668555.2 Bombus flavifrons | reverse complement strand
ATAACGTTATAACGTATTACGTTATATAGTATAACGTTATATGGTATAACGTTATAACGTATTACGTTATATAGTATAACGCTATATGGCATAACGTTGTATGATATAACGTTATAACGTATTACATTAAATGGTGTAACGTTATATGGTATAACGTTATAACGTATTACGTTATATAGTATAACGTTAAATGGTATTACGTTATATAGTATAACGTTTTATGGTATAACGTTATAACGTATTACGTTATATAGTATAACGCTATATGGTAAAACGTTATATGGTATTACGTTATAACGTATTACGTTATATAGTATAACGTTATATGGTATAACGTTATAACCTAATACGTTATATGGTATAACGTTATAACGTAATACGTTATATAGTATAACGTTATACGGTATGACGTTATGTGGTATAACGTTATGACGTATTACGTTATATAGTATAACGTTATTTGGTATACCGTTATAACGTAAAACGTTATATGGCATAAGGTTATAACGTATTACGTTATATGGCATAAGGTTATAACGTATTACGTTATATAATATAACGCGATATGGTATACCGTTCTAACGTAATACGTTGTATGGTATAACGATATAACGTATTACGTTATATAGTATAACGTTATATGGTATTACGTTATAACGTGATAAGTTATATGGTATAGCGTTATAACGTAATACGTTATATGGTATAATGTTATAACGTATTACGTTATATAGTATAACGTTATATGGTATTACGTTATAACCTAATACGTTATATGGTATAACGTTATAACGTATTACGTTATATAGTATAACGTTATATGGTATTACGTTATATAGTATAACGTTATATGGTATTACGTTATAACGTAATACGTTGTATAGTATAACGTTATACGGTATGACGTTATATGGTGTAACGTTAAGACGTATTACGTTATATAGTATAACGTTATACGGTATGACGTTATATGGTGTAACGTTAAGACGTATTACGTTATATAGTATAACGTTACTTGGTATACCGTTATAACGTAATACGTTATATGGCATAACGTTATAACGTATTACGTTATATAGTATAACGTTATATGGCATAACGTTATAACGTATTACGTTATATAGTATAACGTTATATGGTATTACGTTATAACGTAATACGTTATATAGTATAAAGTTATACGGTATGACGTTATATGGTGTAACGTTAAGACGTATTACGTTATATAGTATAACGTTACTTGGTATACCGTTATAACGTAATACATTATATGGCATAACGTTATAACGTATTACCTTATATAGTATAACGTTATAATGGTATAACGTTATAACGTATTACGTTATATAGTATAACGTTATATGGTATTACGTTATAACGTAATACGTTATATAGTATAACGTTATACGGTATGACGTTATATGGTGTAACGTTAAGACGTATTACGTTATATAGTATAACGTTACTTGGTATACCGTTATAACGTAATACGTTATATGGCATAACGTTATAACGTATTACGTTATATAGTATAACGTTATATGGTATTACGTTATATAGTATAACGTTATATGGTATTACGTTATAACGTAATACGTTGTATAGTATAACGTTATACGGTATGACGTTATATGGTGTAACGTTAAGACGTATTACGTTATATAGTATAACGTTATACGGTATGACGTTATATGGTGTAACGTTAAGACGTATTACGTTATATAGTATAACGTTACTTGGTATACCGTTATAACGTAATACGTTATATGGCATAACGTTATAACGTATTACGTTATATAGTATAACGTTATATGGCATAACGTTATAACGTATTACGTTATATAGTATAACGTTATATGGTATTACGTTATAACGTAATACGTTATATAGTATAAAGTTATACGGTATGACGTTATATGGTGTAACGTTAAGACGTATTACGTTATATAGTATAACGTTACTTGGTATACCGTTATAACGTAATACATTATATGGCATAACGTTATAACGTATTACCTTATATAGTATAACGTTATAATGGTATAACGTTATAACGTATTACGTTATATAGTATAACGTTATATGGTATTACGTTATAACGTAATACGTTATATAGTATAACGTTATACGGTATGACGTTATATGGTGTAACGTTAAGACGTATTACGTTATATAGTATAACGTTACTTGGTATACCGTTATAACGTAATACGTTATATGGCATAACGTTATAACGTATTACGTTATATAGTATAACGTTATATGGTATATCGTTATAACGCATTACGTTATATAGTATAACGTTATACGGTATTACGTTATATAGTATAACGTTATATGGTATTACGTTATAACGTAATACGTTATATAGTATAACGTTATACGGTATGAAGTTATATGGTGTAACGTTATGACGTATTACGTTATATAGTATAACGTTATATGGTATTACGTTATATAGCATATCGCTATATGGTATTACGTTATAACGTAATACGTTATATAGTATAACGTTATACGGTATGAAGTTATATGGTGTAACGTTATGACATATTACGTTATATAGTATAACGTTATATGGTATAACGTTATATGGTATAACGTTATAACGTATTACGTTATATAGTATAACGCTATGTGGTATTACCTTATAACGTAACACGTTTTATGGTATAATGTTATAACGTAATACGTTATATGGTATAACGTTATAACGTAATACGTTATATGGTATATCGTTATAACGTCTTACGTTATATAGTATAACGTTATACGGTATGACGTGATATGGCATAACGTTATGACGTATTACGTTATACTGTATAACGTCATATGGTATAACGTTATAACGTATTACGTTATATGGTGTAACGTTATATGGTATAACGTTATATGGTATAACGTTCGAATATAATACGTTATATGGTATAACGTTATAACCTATTACGTTATATAGTATAGCGTTATATGGTATAAAGTTACAACGTATTACGTTATATAGTATAACGTTATAACGTATATGTTATATAGTATAACGTTATAACGTATAAGTTACATGGTATAACGTTATAACGTATTACGTTATATAGTATAACGTTATATGGTATTACGTTATATAGTATAACGTTATATGGTATAACGTTATAACGTATCACGGTACATGGTATGACGTTATATGGTATAACGTTATATGATATAATGTTATAACGTATTACGTTATATAGTATAACGTTATATGGTATTACGTTATATAGTATAACGTTATATGGTATAGCGTTATAACCTAATACGTTATATGGTATAACGCTATAACGCATTACGTTATATAGTATAACGTTGTATGGTATACCGTTATAACGTAACACGTTATAACATAGTACGTTATACGGTATAACGTTGTAACGTACTACGTTATATGGTATAACGTTATGTGGTATATCGTTATATGGTATAACGTTATATCGTATTACGTTATATAGTATAACGTTATATGGTATAGCGTTATAACCTAATACGTTATATGGTATAACGTTATAACGCATTACGTTATATAGTATAACGTTATATGGTATTACGTTATATAGTATAACGTTATATGGTATTACGTTATAACGTAATACGTTATATAGTATAACGCTATATGGTATAACGTTATAAGGTATAACGATACAACGTATTACGTTATATAGTATAACGTTATATGGTATTACGTTATATAGTATAACGTTATATGGTATTACGTTATAACGTAATACGTTATATAGTATAACGCTATATGGTATAACGTTATAAGGTATAACGATACAACGTATTACGTTATATAGTATAACGTTATATGGTATTACGTTATAACGTGATACGTTATATGGTATAACGTTATAACGTATTATGTTATATAGTATAACGTTATATGGTATAACGTTATAACGTAATACGTTGTATGGTATAACGTCATAACGTATTACGTTATATAGTATAACGCTATGTGGTATAACGTTATATGGTATAACGTTATAACGTATTACGTTATATAGAATAACGTTGTATGGTATACCGTTATAACGTAACACGTTATAACATATTACGTTATATGGTATAACGTTATAACGTACTACGTTATATGGTATAACGTTATAACCTAATACGTTATAACGCATAACGTTATATAGTATAACGTTATATGGTATTACGTTATATAGTATAGCGTTATATGGTATTACGTTATATAGTATAACGTTATATGGTATTACGTTATATAGTATAACGTTATATGGTATTACGTTATAACGTAATACGTTATATAGTATAACGCTATATGGTATAACGTTATAAGGTATAACGGTACAGCGTATTACGTTATATAGTATAACGTTATATGGTATTACGTTATATAGTATAACGTTATATGGTATTACGTTGTAACGTAATACGTTATATAGTATAACGCTATATGGTATAACGTTATAAGGTATAACGATACAACGTATTACGTTATATAGTATAACGTTATATGGTATTACGTTATAACGTGATACGTTATATGGTATAACGTTATAACGTATTATGTTATATAGTATCACGTTATATGGTATAACGTTATAACGTAATACGTTGTATGGTATAACGTCATAACGTATTACGTTATATAGTATAACGCTATGTGGTATAACGTTATATGGTATAACGTTATAACGTATTACGTTATATAGAATAACGTTGTATGGTATACCGTTATAACGTAACACGTTATAACATATTACGTTATATGGTATAACGTTATAAGGTATAACGATACAACGTATTACGTTATATAGTATAACGTTATATGGTATTACGTTATAACGTGATACGTTATATGGTATAACGTTATAACGTATTACGTTATATAGTATAACGTTATATGGTATTACGTTATAACGTAATACGTTATATAGTATAACGTTATACGGTATGACGTTATATGGTGTAACGTTAAGACGTATTACGTTATATAGTATAACGTTACTTGGTATACCGTTATAACGTAATACGTTATATGGCATAACGTTATAACGTATTACGTTATATAGTATAACGTTATATGGTATATCGTTATAACGCATTACGTTATATAGTATAACGTTATACGGTATTACGTTATATAGTATAACGTTATATGGTATTACGTTATAACGTAATACGTTATATAGTATAACGTATTACGTTATAACGTAATACGTTATATAGTATAACGTTATACGGTATGAAGTTATATGGTGTAACGTTATGACGTATTACGTTATATAGTATAACGTTATATGGTATTACGTTATATAGCATATCGTTATATGGTATTACGTTATAACGTAATACGTTATATAGTATAACGTTATACGGTATGAAGTTATATGGTGTAACGTTATGACGTATTACGTTATATAGTATAACGTTATATGGTATAACGTTATATGGTATAACGTTATAACGTATTACGTTATATAGTATAACGCTATGTGGTATTACCTTATAACGTAACACGTTTTATGGTATAACGTTATAACGTAATACGTTATATGGTATAACGTTATAACGTAATACGTTATATGGTATATCGTTATAACGTCTTACGTTATATAGTATAACGTTATACGGTATGACGTGATATGGCATAACGTTATGACGTATTACGTTATACTGTATAACGTCATATGGTATAACGTTATAACGTATTACGTTATATAATATAACGCGATATGGTATACCGTTCTAACGCAATACGTTGTATGGTATAACGATATAACGTATTACGTTATATAGTATAACGTTATATGGTATTACGTTATAACGTGATACGTTATATGGTATAGCGTTATAACGTAATACGTTATATGGTATAATGTTATAACGTATTACGTTTTATAGTATAACGTTATATGGTATTACGTTATAACCTAATACGTTATATGGTATAACGTTATAACGTATTACGTTATATAGTATAACGTTATATGGTATTACGTTATATAGTATAACGTTATATGGTATTACGTTATAACGTAATACGTTATATAGTTTAACGCTATGTGGTATAACGTTATATGGTATAACGAAACAACGTATTACGTTATATAGTATAACGTTATAACGTAGATGTTATATAGTATAACGTTATAACGTATAAGTTACATGGTATAACGTTATATGGTATAACGTTATAACGCAATACGTTATATGGTATAACGTTATAACGTATTACGTTATATAGTATAACGTTATATGGTATAACGTTATAACGTATTACGTTATATAGTATAACGCTATATGGCATAACGTTGTATGATATAACGTTATAACGTATTACATTAAATGGTGTAACGTTATATGGTATAACGTTATAACGTATTACGTTATATAGTATAACGTTAAATGGTATTACGTTATATAGTATAACGTTTTATGGTATAACGTTATAACGTATTACGTTATATAGTATAACGCTATATGGTATAACGTTATATGGTATAACGATACAACGTATTACGTTATATAGTAAAACGTTATATGGTATTACGTTATAACGTATTACGTTATATAGTATAACGTTATATGGTATAACGTTATAACCTAATACGTTATATGGTATAACGTTATAACGTAATACGTTATATAGTATAACGTTATACGGTATGACGTTATGTGGTATAACGTTATGACGTATTACGTTATATAGTATAACGTTATTTGGTATACCGTTATAACGTAAAACGTTATATGGCATAAGGTTATAACGTATTACGTTATATGGCATAAGGTTATAACGTATTACGTTATATAATATAACGCGATATGGTATACCGTTCTAACGTAATACGTTGTATGGTATAACGATATAACGTATTACGTTATACAGTATAACGTTATATGGTATTACGTTATAACGTGATAAGTTATATGGTATAGCGTTATAACGTAATACGTTATATGGTATAATGTTATAACGTATTACGTTATACTGTATAACGTCATATGGTATAACGTTATAACGTATTACGTTATATAATATAACGCGATATGGTATACCGTTCTAACGCAATACGTTGTATGGTATAACGATATAACGTATTACGTTATATAGTATAACGTTATATGGTATTACGTTATAACGTGATACGTTATATGGTATAGCGTTATAACGTAATACGTTATATGGTATAATGTTATAACGTATTACGTTTTATAGTATAACGTTATATGGTATTACGTTATAACCTAATACGTTATATGGTATAACGTTATAACGTATTACGTTATATAGTATAACGTTATATGGTATTACGTTATATAGTATAACGTTATATGGTATTACGTTATAACGTAATACGTTATATAGTTTAACGCTATGTGGTATAACGTTATATGGTATAACGAAACAACGTATTACGTTATATAGTATAACGTTATAACGTAGATGTTATATAGTATAACGTTATAACGTATAAGTTACATGGTATAACGTTATATGGTATAACGTTATAACGCAATACGTTATATGGTATAACGTTATAACGTATTACGTTATATAGTATAACGTTATATGGTATAACGTTATAACGTATTACGTTATATAGTATAACGCTATATGGCATAACGTTGTATGATATAACGTTATAACGTATTACATTAAATGGTGTAACGTTATATGGTATAACGTTATAACGTATTACGTTATATAGTATAACGTTAAATGGTATTACGTTATATAGTATAACGTTTTATGGTATAACGTTATAACGTATTACGTTATATAGTATAACGCTATATGGTATAACGTTATATGGTATAACGATACAACGTATTACGTTATATAGTAAAACGTTATATGGTATTACGTTATAACGTATTACGTTATATAGTATAACGTTATATGGTATAACGTTATAACCTAATACGTTATATGGTATAACGTTATAACGTAATACGTTATATAGTATAACGTTATACGGTATGACGTTATGTGGTATAACGTTATGACGTATTACGTTATATAGTATAACGTTATTTGGTATACCGTTATAACGTAAAACGTTATATGGCATAAGGTTATAACGTATTACGTTATATGGCATAAGGTTATAACGTATTACGTTATATAATATAACGCGATATGGTATACCGTTCTAACGTAATACGTTGTATGGTATAACGATATAACGTATTACGTTATATAGTATAACGTTATATGGTATTACGTTATAACGTGATAAGTTATATGGTATAGCGTTATAACGTAATACGTTATATGGTATAATGTTATAACGTATTACGTTATATAGTATAACGTTATATGGTATTACGTTATAACCTAATACGTTATATGGTATAACGTTATAACGTATTACGTTATATAGTATAACGTTATATGGTATTACGTTATATAGTATAACGTTATATGGTATTACGTTATAACGTAATACGTTGTATAGTATAACGTTATACGGTATGACGTTATATGGTGTAACGTTAAGACGTATTACGTTATATAGTATAACGTTATACGGTATGACGTTATATGGTGTAACGTTAAGACGTATTACGTTATATAGTATAACGTTACTTGGTATACCGTTATAACGTAATACGTCTTATGGCATAACGTTATAACGTATTACGTTATATAGTATAACGTTATATGGCATAACGTTATAACGTATTACGTTATATAGTATAACGTTATATGGTATTACGTTATAACGTAATACGTTATATAGTATAAAGTTATACGGTATGACGTTATATGGTGTAACGTTAAGACGTATTACGTTATATAGTATAACGTTACTTGGTATACCGTTATAACGTAATACATTATATGGCATAACGTTATAACGTATTACCTTATATAGTATAACGTTATAATGGTATAACGTTATAACGTATTACGTTATATAGTATAACGTTATATGGTATTACGTTATAACGTAATACGTTATATAGTATAACGTTATACGGTATGACGTTATATGGTGTAACGTTAAGACGTATTACGTTATATAGTATAACGTTACTTGGTATACCGTTATAACGTAATACGTTATATGGCATAACGTTATAACGTATTACGTTATATAGTATAACGTTATATGGTATATCGTTATAACGCATTACGTTATATAGTATAACGTTATACGGTATTACGTTATATAGTATAACGTTATATGGTATTACGTTATAACGTAATACGTTATATAGTATAACGTTATACGGTATGAAGTTATATGGTGTAACGTTATGACGTATTACGTTATATAGTATAACGTTATATGGTATTACGTTATATAGCATATCGCTATATGGTATTACGTTATAACGTAATACGTTATATAGTATAACGTTATACGGTATGAAGTTATATGGTGTAACGTTATGACATATTACGTTATATAGTATAACGTTATATGGTATAACGTTATATGGTATAACGTTATAACGTATTACGTTATATAGTATAACGCTATGTGGTATTACCTTATAACGTAACACGTTTTATGGTATAACGTTATAACGTAATACGTTATATGGTATAACGTTATAACGTAATACGTTATATGGTATATCGTTATAACGTCTTACGTTATATAGTATAACGTTATACGGTATGACGTGATATGGCATAACGTTATGACGTATTACGTTATACTGTATAACGTCATATGGTATAACGTTATAACGTATTACGTTATATGGTGTAACGTTATATGGTATAACGTTATATGGTATAACGTTCGAATATAATACGTTATATGGTATAACGTTATAACCTATTACGTTATATAGTATAGCGTTATATGGTATAAAGTTACAACGTATTACGTTATATAGTATAACGTTATAACGTATATGTTATATAGTATAACGTTATAACGTATAAGTTACATGGTATAACGTTATAACGTATTACGTTATATAGTATAACGTTATATGGTATTACGTTATATAGTATAACGTTATATGGTATAACGTTATAACGTATCACGGTACATGGTATGACGTTATATGGTATAACGTTATATGATATAATGTTATAACGTATTACGTTATATAGTATAACGTTATATGGTATTACGTTATATAGTATAACGTTATATGGTATAGCGTTATAACCTAATACGTTATATGGTATAACGCTATAACGCATTACGTTATATAGTATAACGTTGTATGGTATACCGTTATAACGTAACACGTTATAACATAGTACGTTATACGGTATAACGTTGTAACGTACTACGTTATATGGTATAACGTTATGTGGTATATCGTTATATGGTATAACGTTATATCGTATTACGTTATATAGTATAACGTTATATGGTATAGCGTTATAACCTAATACGTTATATGGTATAACGTTATAACGCATTACGTTATATAGTATAACGTTATATGGTATTACGTTATATAGTATAACGTTATATGGTATTACGTTATAACGTAATACGTTATATAGTATAACGCTATATGGTATAACGTTATAAGGTATAACGATACAACGTATTACGTTATATAGTATAACGTTATATGGTATTACGTTATATAGTATAACGTTATATGGTATTACGTTATAACGTAATACGTTATATAGTATAACGCTATATGGTATAACGTTATAAGGTATAACGATACAACGTATTACGTTATATAGTATAACGTTATATGGTATTACGTTATAACGTGATACGTTATATGGTATAACGTTATAACGTATTATGTTATATAGTATAACGTTATATGGTATAACGTTATAACGTAATACGTTGTATGGTATAACGTCATAACGTATTACGTTATATAGTATAACGCTATGTGGTATAACGTTATATGGTATAACGTTATAACGTATTACGTTATATAGAATAACGTTGTATGGTATACCGTTATAACGTAACACGTTATAACATATTACGTTATATGGTATAACGTTATAACGTACTACGTTATATGGTATAACGTTATAACCTAATACGTTATAACGCATAACGTTATATAGTATAACGTTATATGGTATTACGTTATATAGTATAGCGTTATATGGTATTACGTTATATAGTATAACGTTATATGGTATTACGTTATATAGTATAACGTTATATGGTATTACGTTATAACGTAATACGTTATATAGTATAACGCTATATGGTATAACGTTATAAGGTATAACGGTACAGCGTATTACGTTATATAGTATAACGTTATATGGTATTACGTTATATAGTATAACGTTATATGGTATTACGTTATAACGTAATACGTTATATAGTATAACGCTATATGGTATAACGTTATAAGGTATAACGATACAACGTATTACGTTATATAGTATAACGTTATATGGTATTACGTTATAACGTGATACGTTATATGGTATAACGTTATAACGTATTATGTTATATAGTATCACGTTATATGGTATAACGTTATAACGTAATACGTTGTATGGTATAACGTCATAACGTATTACGTTATATAGTATAACGCTATGTGGTATAACGTTATATGGTATAACGTTATAACGTATTACGTTATATAGAATAACGTTGTATGGTATACCGTTATAACGTAACACGTTATAACATATTACGTTATATGGTATAACGTTATAACGTACTACGTTATATGGTATAACGTTATAACCTAATACGTTATAACGCATAACGTTATATAGTATAACGTTATATGGTATTACGTTATATAGTATAACGTTATATGGTATTACGTTATATAGTATAACGTTATATGGTATTACGTTATATAGTATAACGTTATATGGTATTACGTTATAACGTAATACGTTATATAGTATAACGCTATATGGTATAACGTTATAAGGTATAACGGTACAGCGTATTACGTTATATAGTATAACGTTATATGGTATTACGTTATATAGTATAACGTTATATGGTATTACGTTATAACGTAATACGTTATATAGTATAACGCTATATGGTATAACGTTATAAGGTATAACGATACAACGTATTACGTTATATAGTATAACGTTATATGGTATTACGTTATAACGTGATACGTTATATGGTATAACGTTATAACGTATTATGTTATATAGTATCACGTTATATGGTATAACGTTATAACGTAATACGTTGTATGGTATAACGTCATAACGTATTACGTTATATAGTATAACGCTATGTGGTATAACGTTATATGGTATAACGTTATAACGTATTACGTTATATAGTATAACGTTGTAGGGTATACCGTTATAACGTAACACGTTATAACATAGTACGTTATATGGTATAACGTTATAACGTACTACGTTATATGGTATAACGTTATGTGGTATAACGTTATATGGTATAACGTTATATCGCATTACGTTATATAGTATAACGTTATATGGTATAACGTTATAACCTAATACGTTATAACGCATTACGTTATATAGTATAACGTTATATGGTATTACGTTATATAGTATAACGTTATATGGTATAACGTTATAACGTACTACGTTATATAGTATAACGCTATATGGTATAACGTTATAAGGTATAACGTTATATCGCATTACGTTATATAGTATAACGTTATATGGTATAACGTTATAACCTAATACGTTATAACGCATTACGTTATATAGTATAACGTTATATGGTATTACGTTATATAGTATAACGTTATATGGTATTACGTTATATAGTATAACGTTATATGGTATTACGTTATTACGTAATACGTTATATAGTATAACGCTATATAGTATAACGTTATATGGTATAGCGTTATAACCTAATACGTTATATGGTATAACGTTATAACGCATTACGTTATATAGTATAACGTTATATGGTATTACGTTATATAGTATAACGTTATATGGTATTACGTTATAACGTAATACGTTATATAGTATAACGCTATATGGTATAACGTTATAAGGTATAACGATACAACGTATTACGTTATATAGTATAACGTTATATGGTATTACGTTATATAGTATAACGTTATATGGTATTACGTTATAACGTAATACGTTATATAGTATAACGCTATATGGTATAACGTTATAAGGTATAACGATACAACGTATTACGTTATATAGTATAACGTTATATGGTATTACGTTATAACGTGATACGTTATATGGTATAACGTTATAACGTATTATGTTATATAGTATAACGTTATATGGTATAACGTTATAACGTAATACGTTGTATGGTATAACGTCATAACGTATTACGTTATATAGTATAACGCTATGTGGTATAACGTTATATGGTATAACGTTATAACGTATTACGTTATATAGAATAACGTTGTATGGTATACCGTTATAACGTAACACGTTATAACATATTACGTTATATGGTATAACGTTATAACGTACTACGTTATATGGTATAACGTTATAACCTAATACGTTATAACGCATTACGTTATATAGTATAACGTTATATGGTATTACGTTATATAGTATAACGTTATATGGTATTACGTTATATAGTATAACGTTATATGGTATTACGTTATATAGTATAACGTTATATGGTATTACGTTATAACGTAATACGTTATATAGTATAACGCTATATGGTATAACGTTATAAGGTATAACGGTACAGCGTATTACGTTATATAGTATAACGTTATATGGTATTACGTTTTATAGTATAACGTTATATGGTATTACGTTATAACGTAATACGTTATATAGTATAACGCTATATGGTATAACGTTATAAGGTATAACGATACAACGTATTACGTTATATAGTATAACGTTATATGGTATTACGTTATAACGTGATACGTTATATGGTATAACGTTATAACGTATTATGTTATATAGTATCACGTTATATGGTATAACGTTATAACGTAATACGTTGTATGGTATAACGTCATAACGTATTACGTTATATAGTATAACGCTATGTGGTATAACGTTATATGGTATAACGTTATAACGTATTACGTTATATAGTATAACGTTGTAGGGTATACCGTTATAACGTAACACGTTATAACATAGTACGTTATATGGTATAACGTTATAACGTACTACGTTATATGGTATAACGTTATGTGGTATAACCTTATATGGTATAACGTTATATCGCATTACGTTATATAGTATAACGTTATATGGTATAACGTTATAACCTAATACGTTATAACGCATTACGTTATATAGTATAACGTTATATGGTATTACGTTATATAGTATAACGTTATATGGTATAACGTTATAACGTACTACGTTATATAGTATAACGCTATATGGTATAACGTTATAAGGTATAACGTTATATCGCATTACGTTATATAGTATAACGTTATATGGTATAACGTTATAACCTAATACGTTATAACGCATTACGTTATATAGTATAACGTTATATGGTATTACGTTATATAGTATAACGTTATATGGTATTACGTTATATAGTATAACGTTATATGGTACTACGTTATTACGTAATACGTTATATAGTATAACGCTATATGGTATAACGTTATAAGGTATAACGATACAACGTATTACGTTATATAGTATAACGTTATATGGTATTACGTTATATAGTATAACGTTATATGGTATAACGTTATAACGTATTACGTTATATAGTATAACGCTATATGGTATAACGTTATATGGTATAACGAAACAACGTATTACGTTATATAGTATAACATTACAACGTAGATGTTATATAGTATAACGTTATAACGTATAAGTTACATGGTATAACGTTATATGGTATAACGTTATAACGCAATACGTTATATGGTATAACGTTATAACGTATTACGTTATATAGTATAACGTTATATGGTATAACGTTATAACGTATTACGTTATATAGTATAACGCTATATGGTATAACGTTGTATGATATAACGTTATAACGTATTACATTAAATGGTGTAACGTTATATGGTATAACGTTATAACGTATTACGTTATATAGTATAACGTTAAATGGTATTACGTTATATAGTATAACGTTTTATGGTATAACGTTATAACGTATTACGTTATATAGTATAACGCTATATGGTATAACGTTATATGGTATAACGATACAACGTATTACGTTATATAGTAAAACGTTATATGGTATTACGTTATAACGTATTACGTTATATAGTATAACGTTATATGGTATAACGTTATAACCTAATACGTTATATGGTATAACGTTATAACGTAATACGTTATATACTATAACGTTATACGGTATGTCGTTATGTGGTATAACGTAATGACGTATTACGTTATATAGTATAACGTTATTTGGTATACCGTTATAACGTAGTACGTTATATGGCATAAGGTTATAACGTATTACGTTATATAATATAACGCGATATGGTATACCGTTCTAACGTAATACGTTGTATGGTATAACGATATAACGTATTACGTTATATAGTATAACGTTATATGGTATTACGTTATAACGTGATACGTTATATGCTATAGCGTTATAACGTAATACGTTATATGGTATAATGTTATAACGTATTACGATATATAGTATAACGTTATATGGTATTACGTTATAACCTAATACGTTATATGGTATAACGTTATAACGTATTACGTTATATAGTATAACGTTATATGGTATTACGTTATATAGTATAACGTTATATGGTATTACGTTATAACGTAATACGTTGTATAGTATAACGTTATACGGTATGACGTTATATGGTGTAACGTTAAGACGTATTACGTTATACAGTATAACGTTATACGGTATGACGTTATATGGTGTAACGTTAAGACGTATTACGTTATATAGTATAACGTTACTTGGTGTACCGTTATAACGTAATACGTTATATAGTATAACGTTATATGGTATAACGTTATAACGTATTACGTTATATAGTATAACGTTATATGGTATTACGTTATAACGTAATACGTTATATAGTATAACGTTATACGGTATGAAGTTATATGGTGTAACGTTATGACATATTACGTTATATAGTATAACGTTATATGGTATTACGTTATATAGTAAAACGTTATATGGTATTACGTTATAACGTATTACGTTATATAGTATAACGTTATATGGTATAACGTTATAACCTAAAACGTTATATGGTATAACGTTATAACGTCTTACGTTATATAGTATAACGTTATACGGTATGACGTGATATGGCATAACGTTATGACGTATTACGTTATACTGTATAACGTCATATGGTATTACGTTATATAGTAAAACGTTATATGGTATTACGTTATAACGTATTACGTTATATAGTATAACGTTATATGGTATAACGTTATAACGTAATACGTTATATAGTATAACGTTATACGGTATGACGTTATATGGTGTAACGTTAAGACGTATTACGTTATATAGTATAACGTTACTTGGTATACCGTTATAACGTAATACGTTATATGGCATAACGTTATAACGTATTACGTTATATAGTATAACGTTATATGGTATATCGTTATAACGCATTACGTTATATAGTATAACGTTATACGGTATTACGTTATATAGTATAACGTTATATGGTATTACGTTATATAGCATATCGTTATATGGTATTACGTTATAACGTAATACGTTATATAGTATAACGTTATACGGTATGAAGTTATATGGTGTAACGTTATGACGTATTACGTTATATAGTATAACGTTATATGGTATAACGTTATATGGTATAACGTTATAACGTATTACGTTATATAGTATAACGCTATGTGGTATTACCTTATAACGTAACACGTTTTATGGTATAACGTTATAACGTAATACGTTATATGGTATAACGTTATACGGTATGAAGTTATATGGTGTAACGTTATGACATATTACGTTATATAGTATAACGTTATATGGTATTACGTTATATAGTAAAACGTTATATGGTATTACGTTATAACGTATTACGTTATATAGTATAACGTTATATGGTATAACGTTATAACCTAATACGTTATATGGTATAACGTTATAACGTCTTACGTTATATAGTATAACGTTATACGGTATGAAGTTATATGGTGTAACGTTATGACATATTACGTTATATAGTATAACGTTATATGGTATTACGTTATATAGTAAAACGTTATATGGTATTACGTTATAACGTATTACGTTATATAGTATAACGTTATATGGTATAACGTTATAACCTAATACGTTATATGGTATAACGTTATAACGTCTTACGTTATATAGTATAACGTTATACGGTATGACGTGATATGGCATAACGTTATGACGTATTACGTTATACTGTATAACGTCATATGGTATTACGTTATATAGTAAAACGTTATATGGTATTACGTTATAACGTATTACGTTACATAGTATAACGTTATATGGTATAACGTTATAACGTAATACGTTATATAGTATAACGTTATACGGTATTACGTTATATAGTATAACGTTATATGGTATTACGTTATAACGTAATACGTTATATAGTATAACGTTATACGGTATGAAGTTATATGGTGTAACGTTATGACGTATTACGTTATATAGTATAACGTTATATGGTATTACGTTATATAGCATATCGTTATATGGTATTACGTTATTACGTAATACGTTATATAGTATAACGTTATACAGTATGAAGTTATATGGTGTAACGTTATGACGTATTACGTTATATAGTATAACGTTATATGGTATAACGTTATATGGTATAACGTTATAACGTATTACGTTATATAGTATAACGCTATGTGGTATTACCTTATAACGTAACACGTTTTATGGTATAACGTTATAACGTCTTACGTTATATGGTATAACGTTATACGGTATGAAGTTATATGGTGTAACGCTATGACATATTACGTTATATAGTATAACGTTATATGGTATTACGTTATATAGTAAAACGTTATATGGTATTACGTTATAACGTATTACGTTATATAGTATAACGTTATATGGTATAACGTTATAACCTAATACGTTATATGGTATAACGTTATAACGTCTTACGTTATATAGTATAACGTTATACGGTATGACGTGATATGGCATAACGTTATGACGTATTACGTTATACTGTATAACGTCATATGGTATAACGTTATAACGTATTACGTTATATGGTGTAACGTTATATGGTATAACGTTATATGGTATAACGTTATATGGTATAACGTTCGAATATAATACGTTATATGGTATAACGTTATAACTTATTACGTTATATAGTACAGCATTATATGGTATAAAGTTACAACGTATTACGTTATATAGTATAACGTTATAACGTATATGTTATATAGTATAACGTTATAACGTATAAGTTACATGGTATAACGTTATAACGTATTACGTTATATAGTATAACGTTATATGGTATTACGTTATATAGTCTAACGTTATATGGTATAACGTTATAACGTATCACGGTACATGGTATGACGTTATATGGTATAACGTTATATGATATAACGTTATAACGTATTACGTGATATGGTGTAACGTTATATGGTATAACGATACAACGTATTACGTTATATAGTATAACGTTATAACGTAGATGTTATATAGTATAACATTATAACGTATAAGTTACATGGAATAACGTTATATGGTATAACGTTATAACGCAATACGTTATATGGTATAACGTTATAACGTATTACGTTATATAGTATAACGTTGTATGGTATACCGTTATAACGTAACACGTTATAACATAGTACGTTATACGGTATAACGTTATAACGTACTACGTTATATGGTATAACGTTATGTGGTATAACGTTATATGGTATAACGTTATATGGTATAACGTTATATCGCATTACGTTATATAGTATAACGTTATAAGGTATAACGTTATAACCTAATACGTTATATGGTATAACGTTATAACGCATTACGTTATATAGTATAACGTTATATGGTATTACGTTATATAGTATAACGTTATATGATATTACGTTATAACGTAATACGTTATATAGTATAACGCAATATGGTATAACGTTATAAGGTATAACGATACAACGTATTACGTTATATAGTATAACGCAATATGGTATAACGTTATAAGGTATAACGATACAACGTATTACGTTATATAGTATAACGTTATATGGTATTACGATATAACGTGATACGTTATATGGTATAACGTTATAACGTATTATGTTATATAGTATAACGTTATATGGTATAACGTTATAACGTAATACGTTGTATGGTATAACGTCATAACGTATTACGTTATATAGTATAACGCTATATGGTATTACTTATATAGTATAACGTTATATGCTATTACGTTATATAGTATAACGTTATATGGTATTACGTTATATAGTATAACGTTATATGGTATTACGTTATAACGTAATACGTTATATAGTATAACGCTATATGGTATAACGTTATAAGGTATAACGATACAACGTATTACGTTATATAGTATAACGTTATATGGTATTACGTTATAACGTAATACGTTATATAGTATAACGCTATATGGTATAACGTTATAAGGTATAACGATACAACGTATTACGTTATATAGTATAACGTTATATGGTATAACGTTATAACCTAATACAATACGCTTCCTTATAACGCATTACGTTATATAGTATAACGTTATATGGTATTACGTTATATAGTATAACGTTATATGCTATTACGTTATATAGTATAACGTTATATGGTATTACGTTATATAGTATAACGTTATATGGTATTACGTTATAACGTAATACGTTATATAGTATAACGCTATATGGTATAACGTTATAAGGTATAACGAAACAACGTATTACGTTATATAGTATAACGTTATATGGTATTACGTTATATAGTATAACGTTATATGGTATTACGTTATATAGTATAACGTTATATGGTATTACGTTATAACGTAATACGTTATATAGTATAACGCTATATGGTATAACGTTATAAGGTATAACGATACAACGTATTACGTTATATAGTATAACGTTATATGGTATAACGTTATAAGGTATAACGATACAACGTATTACGTTATATAGTATAACGTTATATGGTATTACGTTATATAGTATAACGTTATATGGTATTACGTTATAACGTAGTACGTTATATAGTATAATGCAATATGGTATAACGTTATAAGGTATAACGATACAACGTATTACGTTATATAGTATAACGTTATATGGTATTACGTTATAACGTGATACGTTATATGGTATAACGTTATAACGTATTATGTTATATAGTATAACGTTATATGGTATAACGTTATAACGTAATACGTTGTAAGGTATAACGTTATATCGCATTACGTTATATAGTATAACGCTATATGGTATAACGTTATAAGGTATAACGATACAACGTATTACGTTATATAGTATAACGTTATATGGTATTACGTTATAACGTAATACGTTATATAGTATAACGTTATATGGTATAACGTTATAACGTAATACGTTGTATGGTATAACGTCATAACGTATTACGTTATATGGTATTACGTTATAACGTAATACGTTATATAGTATAACGTTATGTGGTATAACGTTATATGGTATAACGATACAACGTATTACGTTATATAGTATAACGTTATAACGTAGATGTTATAAAGTATAACGTTATAACGTATAAGTTACATGGTGTAACGTTATATGGTATAACGTTATAACGTATTTCGTTATATAGTATAACGTTACATGGTATTACGTTATATAGTATAACGTTTTATGGTATAACGTTATAACGTATTACGTTATACAGTATAACGCTATATGGTATAACGTTATATGGTATAACGATACAACGTATTACGTTATATAGTATAACGTTATATGGTATTACGTTATAACGTAATACGTTATATAGTATAACGTTATATGGTATAACGTTATAACCTAATACGTTATATGGTAAAACGTTATAACGTATTACGTTATATAGTATAACGTTATATGGTATAACGTTATAACCTAATACGTTATATGGTATAACGTTATAACGTAATACGTTGTATGGTATAACGTCATAACGTATTACGTTATATGGTATTACGTTATAACGTAATACGTTATATAGTATAACGCTATGTGGTATAACGTTATATGGTATAACGATACAACGTATTACGTTATATAGTATAACGTTATAACGTAGATGTTATATAGTATAACGTTATAACATATAAGTTACATGGTATAACGTTATATGGTATAACGTTATAACGCAATACGTTATATGGTATAACGTTATAACGTATTACGTTATATAGTATAACGCTATATGGTATAACGTTGTATGATGTAACGTTATTACGTATTACATTAAATGGTGTAACGTTATATGGTATAACGTTATAACGTATTACGTTATATAGTATAACGCTATATGGTATATCGTTATAACGTAATACGTTATATAGTATAACGTTATACGGTTAAACGTTATGTGGTATAACGTTATGACGTATTACGTTATATAGTATAACGTTATTTGGTATACCGTTATAACGTAATACGTTATATGGCATAAGGTTATAACGTATTACGTTATACAATATAACGCGATATGGTATACCGTTCTAACGTAATACATTGTATGGTATAACGATATAACGTATTACGCTATATAGTATAACGTTATATGGTATTACGTTATAACGTGATACGTTACATGGTATAGCGTTATAACGTAATACGTTATATGATATAATGTTATAACGTATTACGTTATATAGTATAACGTTATATGATATTACGTTATAACCTAATACGTTATATGGTATAACGTTATAACGTATTACGTTATATAGTATAACGTTATATGCTATTACGTTATATAGTATAACGTTATATGGTATTACGTTATAACGTAATACGTTGTATAGTATAACGTTATACGGTATGACGTTATATGGTGTAACGTTAAGACCTATTACGTTATATAGTATAACGTTATACGGTATGACGTTATATGGTGTAACGTTAAGACGTATTACGTTATATAGTATAACGTTACTTGGTATACCGTTATAACGTAATACGTTATATGGCATAACGTTATAACGTATTACGTTGTATAGTATAACGTTATATGGTATAACGTTATAACGTATTACGTTATATAGTATAACGTTATATGGTATTACGTTATAACGTAATACGTTATATAGTATAACGTTATACGGTATGACGTTATATGGTGTAACGTTAAGACGTATTACGTTATATAGTATAACGTTACTTGGTATACCGTTATAACGTAATACGTTATATGGCATAACGTTATAACGTATTACGTTATATAGTATATCGTTATATGGCATAACGTTATAACGTATTACGTTATATAGTATAACGTTATATGGTATTCCGTTATAACGTAATACGTTATATAGTATAACGTTATATGGTATATCGTTATAACGCATTACGTTATATAGTATAACGTTATAACTTATTACGTTATATAGTATAAGGTTATATGGTATAACGTTATATCGTAATACGTTATATGGCATAACGTTATAACGTAATACGTTATATGGTATAACGTTATATGGTATAACGTTACAAAGTATTATGTTATACATTATAACGTTATATGGTATAACGTTATAACGTATTACGTTATATAGTATAACGCTATATGGTATATCGTTATAACGTAATACGTTATATAGTATAACGTTATACGGTTAAACGTTATGTGGTATAACGTTATGACGTATTACGTTATATAGTATAACGTTATTTGGTATACCGTTATAACGTAATACGTTATATGGCATAAGGTTATAACGTATTACGTTATATAATATAACGCGATATGGTATACCGTTCTAACGTAATACATTGTATGGTATAACGATATAACGTATTACGCTATATAGTATAACGTTATATGGTATTACGTTATAACGTGATACGTTACATGGTATAGCGTTATAACGTAATACGTTATATGATATAATGTTATAACGTATTACGTTATATAGTATAACGTTATATGATATTACGTTATAACCTAATACGTTATATGGTATAACGTTATAACGTATTACGTTATATAGTATAACGTTATATGCTATTACGTTATATAGTATAACGTTATATGGTATTACGTTATAACGTAATACGTTGTATAGTATAACGTTATACGGTATGACGTTATATGGTGTAACGTTAAGACCTATTACGTTATATAGTATAACGTTATACGGTATGACGTTATATGGTGTAACGTTAAGACGTATTACGTTATATAGTATAACGTTACTTGGTATACCGTTATAACGTAATACGTTATATGGCATAACGTTATAACGTATTACGTTGTATAGTATAACGTTATATGGTATAACGTTATAACGTATTACGTTATATAGTATAACGTTATATGGTATTACGTTATAACGTAATACGTTATATAGTATAACGTTATACGGTATGACGTTATATGGTGTAACGTTAAGACGTATTACGTTATATAGTATAACGTTACTTGGTATACCATTATAACGTAATACGTTATATGGCATAACGTTATAACGTATTACGTTATATAGTATATCGTTATATGGCATAACGTTATAACGTATTACGTTATATAGTATAACGTTATATGGTATTCCGTTATAACGTAATACGTTATATAGTATAACGTTATACGGTATGACGTTATATGGTGTAACGTTAAGACGTATTACGTTATATAGTATAACGTTACTTGGTATACCGTTATAACGTAATACGTTATATGGCATAACGTTATAACGTATTACGTTGTATAGTATAACGTTATATGGTATAACGTTATAACGTATTACGTTATATAGTATAACGTTATATGGTATTACGTTATAACGTAATACGTTATATAGTATAACGTTATACGGTATGACGTTATATGGTGTAACGTTAAGACGTATTACGTTATATAGTATAACGTTACTTGGTATACCGTTATAACGTAATACGTTATATGGCATAACGTTATAACGTATTACGTTATATAGTATATCGTTATATGGCATAACGTTATAACGTATTACGTTATATAGTATAACGTTATATGGTATTCCGTTATAACGTAATACGTTATATAGTATAACGTTATACGGTATGACGTTATATGGTGTAACGTTAAGACGTATTACGTTATATCGTATAACGTTACTTGGTATACCGTTATAACGTAATACGTTATATGGCATAACGTTATAACGTATTACGTTATATAGTATAACGTTATATGGTATATCGTTATAACGCATTACGTTATATAGTATAACGTTATATGGTATTACGTTATATAGTATAACGTTATATGGTATTACGTTATAACCTAATACGTTATATGGTATAACGTTATAACGTATTACGTTATATAGTATAACGTTATATGGTATTACGTTATATAGTATAACGTTATATGGTATTACGTTATAACGTAATACTTTGTATAGTATAACGTTATACGGTATGACGTTATATGGTGTAACGTTAAGACGTATTACGTTATATAGTATAACGTTATACGGTATGACGTTATATGGTGTAACGTTAAGACGTATTACGTTATATCGTATAACGTTACTTGGTATACCGTTATAACGTAATACGTTATATGGCATAACGTTATAACGTATTACGTTATATAGTATAACGTTATATGGTATATCGTTATAACGCATTACGTTATATAGTATAACGTTATATGGTATTACGTTATATAGTATAACGTTATATGGTATTACGTTATAACGTAATACGTTATATGGTATAACGTTATACGGTATGAAGTTATGTGGTGTAACGTTATGACGTATTACGTTATATAGTATAACGTTATATGGTATTACGTTATATAGTATAACGTTATATGGTATTACGTTATAACGAAATACGTTATATAGTATAACGTTATACGGTATGAAGTTATATGGTGTAACGTTATGATGTATTACGTTATATAGTATAACGTTATATGGTATAACTTTATATCGTATTACGCTATATAGTTTAACGTTATATGGTATAACATTATAACGTAATACGCTATGTGGTATAACGTTACAACGTATTACGTTATATAGTATAACGTTATATGGTATTACGTTATAACGTGATACGTTATATGGTATAACGTTATAACGTATTATGTTATATAGTATAACGTTATATGGTATAACGTTATAACGTAATACGTTGTATGGTATAACGTCATAACGTATTACGTTATATAGTATAACGCTATATGGTATTACGTTATATAGTATAACGTTATATGCTATTACGTTATATAGTATAACGTTATATGGTATTACGTTATATAGTATAACGTTATATGGTATTACGTTATAACGTAATACGTTATATAGTATAACGATATATGGTATAACGTTATAAGGTATAACGATACAACGTATTACGTTATATAGTATAACGTTATATGGTATTACGTTATAACGTAATACGTTATATAGTATAACGCTATATGGTATAACGTTATAAGGTATAACGATACAACGTATTACGTTATATAGTATAACGTTATATGGTATAACGTTATAACCTAATACGATATAACGCATTACGTTATATAGTATAACGTTATATGGTATTACGTTATATAGTATAACGTTATATGCTATTACGTTATATAGTATAACGTTATATGGTATTACGTTATATAGTATAACGTTATATGGTATTACGTTATAACGTAATACGTTATATAGTATAACGCTATATGGTATAACGTTATAAGGTATAACGATACAACGTATTACGTTATATAGTATAACGTTATATGGTATTACGTTATATAGTATAACGTTATATGGTATTACGTTATATAGTATAACGTTATATGGTATTACGTTATAACGTAATACGTTATATAGTATAACGCTATATGGTATAACGTTATAAGGTATAACGATACAACGTATTACGTTATATAGTATAACGTTATATGGTATAACGTTATAAGGTATAACGATACAACGTATTACGTTATATAGTATAACGTTATATGGTATTACGTTATATAGTATAACGTTATATGGTATTACGTTATAACGTAGTACGTTATATAGTATAATGCAATATGGTATAACGTTATAAGGTATAACGATACAACGTATTACGTTATATAGTATAACGTTATATGGTATTACGTTATAACGTGATACGTTATATGGTATAACGTTATAACGTATTATGTTATATAGTATAACGTTATATGGTATAACGTTATAACGTAATACGTTGTAAGGTATAACGTTATATCGCATTACGTTATATAGTATAACGCCATATGGTATAACGTTATAAGGTATAACGATACAACGTATTACGTTATATAGTATAACGTTATATGGTATTACGTTATAACGTAATACGTTATATAGTATAACGTTATATGGTATAACGTTATAACGTAATACGTTGTATGGTATAACGTCATAACGTATTACGTTATATGGTATTACGTTATAACGTAATACGTTATATAGTATAACGTTATGTGGTATAACGTTATATGGTATAACGATACAACGTATTACGTTATATAGTATAACGTTATAACGTAGATGTTATAAAGTATAACGTTATAACGTATAAGTTACATGGTGTAACGTTATATGGTATAACGTTATAACGTATTTCGTTATATAGTATAACGTTACATGGTATTACGTTATATAGTATAACGTTTTATGGTATAACGTTATAACGTATTACGTTATACAGTATAACGCTATATGGTATAACGTTATATGGTATAACGATACAACGTATTACGTTATATAGTATAACGTTATATGGTATTACGTTATAACGTAATACGTTATATAGTATAACGTTATATGGTATAACGTTATAACCTAATACGTTATATGGTAAAACGTTATAACGTATTACGTTATATAGTATAACGTTATATGGTATAACGTTATAACCTAATACGTTATATGGTATAACGTTATAACGTAATACGTTGTATGGTATAACGTCATAACGTATTACGTTATATGGTATTACGTTATAACGTAATACGTTATATAGTATAACGCTATGTGGTATAACGTTATATGGTATAACGATACAACGTATTACGTTATATAGTATAACGTTATAACGTAGATGTTATATAGTATAACGTTATAACATATAAGTTACATGGTATAACGTTATATGGTATAACGTTATAACGCAATACGTTATATGGTATAACGTTATAACGTATTACGTTATATAGTATAACGCTATATGGTATAACGTTGTATGATGTAACGTTATTGCGTATTACATTAAATGGTGTAACGTTATATGGTATAACGTTATAACTTATTACGTTATATAGTATAAGGTTATATGGTATAACGTTATATCGTAATACGTTATATGGCATAACGTTATAACGTAATACGTTATATGGTATAACGTTATATGGTATAACGTTACAAAGTATTATGTTATACATTATAACGTTATATGGTATAACGTTATAACGTATTACGTTATATAGTATAACGCTATATGGTATATCGTTATAACGTAATACGTTATATAGTATAACGATATAGGGTTAAACGTTATGTGGTATAACGTTATGACGTATTACGTTATATAGTATAACGTTATTTGGTATACCGTTATAACGTAATACGTTATATGGCATAAGGTTATAACGTATTACGTTATATAATATAACGCGATATGGTATACCGTTCTAACGTAATACGTTGTATGGTATAACGATATAACGTATTACGCTATATAGTATAACGTTATATGGTATTACGTTATAACGTGATACGTTATATGGTATAGCGTTATAACGTAATACGTTATATGATATAATGTTATAACGTATTACGTTATATAGTATAACGTTATATGGTATTACGTTATAACCTAATACGTTATATGGTTTAACGTTATAACGTATTACGTTATATAGTATAACGTTATATGGTATTACGTTATATAGTATAACGTTATATGGTATTACGTTATAACGTAATACTTTGTATAGTATAACGTTATACGGTATGACGTTATATGGTGTAACGTTAAGACGTATTACGTTATATAGTATAACGTTATACGGTATGACGTTATATGGTGTAACGTTAAGACGTATTACGTTATATAGTATAACGTTACTTGGTATACCGTTATAACGTAATACGTTATATGGCATAACGTTATAACGTATTACGTTGTATAGTATAACGTTATACGGTATGACGTTATATGGTGTAACGTTAAGACCTATTGCGTTATATAGTATAACGTTATACGGTATGACGTTATATGGTGTAACGTTAAGACGTATTACGTTATATCGTATAACGTTACTTGGTATACCGTTATAACGTAATACGTTATATGGCATAACGTTATAACGTATTACGTTATATAGTATAACGTTATATGGTATATCGTTATAACGCATTACGTTATATAGTATAACGTTATATGGTATTACGTTATATAGTATAACGTTATATGGTATTACGTTATATAGTATAACGTTATATGATATTACGTTATAACGTAATACGTTATATAGTATAACGCAATATGGTATAACGTTATAAGGTATAACGATACAACGTATTACGTTATATAGTATAACGCAATATGGTATAACGTTATAAGGTATAACGATACAACGTATTACGTTATATAGTATAACGTTATATGGTATTACGATATAACGTGATACGTTATATGGTATAACGTTATAACGTATTATGTTATATAGTATAACGTTATATGGTATAACGTTATAACGTAATACGTTGTATGGTATAACGTCATAACGTATTACGTTATATAGTATAACGCTATATGGTATTACGTTATATAGTATAACGTTATATGCTATTACGTTATATAGTATAACGTTATATGGTATTACGTTATATAGTATAACGTTATATGGTATTACGTTATAACGTAATACGTTATATAGTATAACGCTATATGGTATAACGTTATAAGGTATAACGATACAACGTATTACGTTATATAGTATAACGTTATATGGTATTACGTTATAACGTAATACGTTATATAGTATAACGCTATATGGTATAACGTTATAAGGTATAACGATACAACGTATTACGTTATATAGTATAACGTTATATGGTATAACGTTATAACCTAATACGTTATAACGCATTACGTTATATAGTATAACGTTATATGGTATTACGTTATATAGTATAACGTTATATGCTATTACGTTATATAGTATAACGTTATATGGTATTACGTTATATAGTATAACGTTATATGGTATTACGTTATAACGTAATACGTTATATAGTATAACGCTATATGGTATAACGTTATAAGGTATAACGAAACAACGTATTACGTTATATAGTATAACGTTATATGGTATTACGTTATATAGTATAACGTTATATGGTATTACGTTATATAGTATAACGTTATATGGTATTACGTTATAACGTAATACGTTATATAGTATAACGCTATATGGTATAACGTTATAAGGTATAACGATACAACGTATTACGTTATATAGTATAACGTTATATGGTATAACGTTATAAGGTATAACGATACAACGTATTACGTTATATAGTATAACGTTATATGGTATTACGTTATATAGTATAACGTTATATGGTATTACGTTATAACGTAGTACGTTATATAGTATAATGCAATATGGTATAACGTTATAAGGTATAACGATACAACGTATTACGTTATATAGTATAACGTTATATGGTATTACGTTATAACGTGATACGTTATATGGTATAACGTTATAACGTATTATGTTATATAGTATAACGTTATATGGTATAACGTTATAACGTAATACGTTGTAAGGTATAACGTTATATCGCATTACGTTATATAGTATAACGCTATATGGTATAACGTTATAAGGTATAACGATACAACGTATTACGTTATATAGTATAACGTTATATGGTATTACGTTATAACGTAATACGTTATATAGTATAACGTTATATGGTATAACGTTATAACGTAATACGTTGTATGGTATAACGTCATAACGTATTACGTTATATGGTATTACGTTATAACGTAATACGTTATATAGTATAACGTTATGTGGTATAACGTTATATGGTATAACGATACAACGTATTACGTTATATAGTATAACGTTATAACGTAGATGTTATAAAGTATAACGTTATAACGTATAAGTTACATGGTGTAACGTTATATGGTATAACGTTATAACGTATTTCGTTATATAGTATAACGTTACATGGTATTACGTTATATAGTATAACGTTTTATGGTATAACGTTATAACGTATTACGTTATACAGTATAACGCTATATGGTATAACGTTATATGGTATAACGATACAACGTATTACGTTATATAGTATAACGTTATATGGTATTACGTTATAACGTAATACGTTATATAGTATAACGTTATATGGTATAACGTTATAACCTAATACGTTATATGGTAAAACGTTATAACGTATTACGTTATATAGTATAACGTTATATGGTATAACGTTATAACCTAATACGTTATATGGTATAACGTTATAACGTAATACGTTGTATGGTATAACGTCATAACGTATTACGTTATATGGTATTACGTTATAACGTAATACGTTATATAGTATAACGCTATGTGGTATAACGTTATATGGTATAACGATACAACGTATTACGTTATATAGTATAACGTTATAACGTAGATGTTATATAGTATAACGTTATAACATATAAGTTACATGGTATAACGTTATATGGTATAACGTTATAACGCAATACGTTATATGGTATAACGTTATAACGTATTACGTTATATAGTATAACGCTATATGGTATAACGTTGTATGATGTAACGTTATTACGTATTACATTAAATGGTGTAACGTTATATGGTATAACGTTATAACTTATTACGTTATATAGTATAAGGTTATATGGTATAACGTTATATCGTAATACGTTATATGGCATAACGTTATAACGTAATACGTTATATGGTATAACGTTATATGTTATAACGTTACAAAGTATTATGTTATACATTATAACGTTATATGGTATAACGTTATAACGTATTACGTTATATAGTATAACGCTATATGGTATATCGTTATAACGTAATACGTTATATAGTATAACGTTATACGGTTAAACGTTATGTGGTATAACGTTATGACGTATTACGTTATATAGTATAACGTTATTTGGTATACCGTTATAACGTAATACGTTATATGGCATAAGGTTATAACGTATTACGTTATACAATATAACGCGATATGGTATACCGTTCTAACGTAATACATTGTATGGTATAACGATATAACGTATTACGCTATATAGTATAACGTTATATGGTATTACGTTATAACGTGATACGTTACATGGTATAGCGTTATAACGTAATACGTTATATGATATAATGTTATAACGTATTACGTTATATAGTATAACGTTATATGATATTACGTTATAACCTAATACGTTATATGGTATAACGTTATAACGTATTACGTTATATAGTATAACGTTATATGCTATTACGTTATATAGTATAACGTTATATGGTATTACGTTATAACGTAATACGTTGTATAGTATAACGTTATACGGTATGACGTTATATGGTGTAACGTTAAGACCTATTACGTTATATAGTATAACGTTATACGGTATGACGTTATATGGTGTAACGTTAAGACGTATTACGTTATATAGTATAACGTTACTTGGTATACCGTTATAACGTAATACGTTATATGGCATAACGTTATAACGTATTACGTTGTATAGTATAACGTTATATGGTATAACGTTATAACGTATTACGTTATATAGTATAACGTTATATGGTATTACGTTATAACGTAATACGTTATATAGTATAACGTTATACGGTATGACGTTATATGGTGTAACGTTAAGACGTATTACGTTATATAGTATAACGTTACTTGGTATACCGTTATAACGTAATACGTTATATGGCATAACGTTATAACGTATTACGTTATATAGTATATCGTTATATGGCATAACGTTATAACGTATTACGTTATATAGTATAACGTTATATGGTATTCCGTTATAACGTAATACGTTATATAGTATAACGTTATATGGTATATCGTTATAACGCATTACGTTATATAGTATAACGTTATAACTTATTACGTTATATAGTATAAGGTTATATGGTATAACGTTATATCGTAATACGTTATATGGCATAACGTTATAACGTAATACGTTATATGGTATAACGTTATATGGTATAACGTTACAAAGTATTATGTTATACATTATAACGTTATATGGTATAACGTTATAACGTATTACGTTATATAGTATAACGCTATATGGTATATCGTTATAACGTAATACGTTATATAGTATAACGTTATACGGTTAAACGTTATGTGGTATAACGTTATGACGTATTACGTTATATAGTATAACGTTATTTGGTATACCGTTATAACGTAATACGTTATATGGCATAAGGTTATAACGTATTACGTTATATAATATAACGCGATATGGTATACCGTTCTAACGTAATACATTGTATGGTATAACGATATAACGTATTACGCTATATAGTATAACGTTATATGGTATTACGTTATAACGTGATACGTTACATGGTATAGCGTTATAACGTAATACGTTATATGATATAATGTTATAACGTATTACGTTATATAGTATAACGTTATATGATATTACGTTATAACCTAATACGTTATATGGTATAACGTTATAACGTATTACGTTATATAGTATAACGTTATATGCTATTACGTTATATAGTATAACGTTATATGGTATTACGTTATAACGTAATACGTTGTATAGTATAACGTTATACGGTATGACGTTATATGGTGTAACGTTAAGACCTATTACGTTATATAGTATAACGTTATACGGTATGACGTTATATGGTGTAACGTTAAGACGTATTACGTTATATAGTATAACGTTACTTGGTATACCGTTATAACGTAATACGTTATATGGCATAACGTTATAACGTATTACGTTGTATAGTATAACGTTATATGGTATAACGTTATAACGTATTACGTTATATAGTATAACGTTATATGGTATTACGTTATAACGTAATACGTTATATAGTATAACGTTATACGGTATGACGTTATATGGTGTAACGTTAAGACGTATTACGTTATATAGTATAACGTTACTTGGTATACCATTATAACGTAATACGTTATATGGCATAACGTTATAACGTATTACGTTATATAGTATATCGTTATATGGCATAACGTTATAACGTATTACGTTATATAGTATAACGTTATATGGTATTCCGTTATAACGTAATACGTTATATAGTATAACGTTATACGGTATGACGTTATATGGTGTAACGTTAAGACGTATTACGTTATATAGTATAACGTTACTTGGTATACCGTTATAACGTAATACGTTATATGGCATAACGTTATAACGTATTACGTTGTATAGTATAACGTTATATGGTATAACGTTATAACGTATTACGTTATATAGTATAACGTTATATGGTATTACGTTATAACGTAATACGTTATATAGTATAACGTTATACGGTATGACGTTATATGGTGTAACGTTAAGACGTATTACGTTATATAGTATAACGTTACTTGGTATACCGTTATAACGTAATACGTTATATGGCATAACGTTATAACGTATTACGTTATATAGTATATCGTTATATGGCATAACGTTATAACGTATTACGTTATATAGTATAACGTTATATGGTATTCCGTTATAACGTAATACGTTATATAGTATAACGTTATACGGTATGACGTTATATGGTGTAACGTTAAGACGTATTACGTTATATCGTATAACGTTACTTGGTATACCGTTATAACGTAATACGTTATATGGCATAACGTTATAACGTATTACGTTATATAGTATAACGTTATATGGTATATCGTTATAACGCATTACGTTATATAGTATAACGTTATATGGTATTACGTTATATAGTATAACGTTATATGGTATTACGTTATAACCTAATACGTTATATGGTATAACGTTATAACGTATTACGTTATATAGTATAACGTTATATGGTATTACGTTATATAGTATAACGTTATATGGTATTACGTTATAACGTAATACTTTGTATAGTATAACGTTATACGGTATGACGTTATATGGTGTAACGTTAAGACGTATTACGTTATATAGTATAACGTTATACGGTATGACGTTATATGGTGTAACGTTAAGACGTATTACGTTATATCGTATAACGTTACTTGGTATACCGTTATAACGTAATACGTTATATGGCATAACGTTATAACGTATTACGTTATATAGTATAACGTTATATGGTATATCGTTATAACGCATTACGTTATATAGTATAACGTTATATGGTATTACGTTATATAGTATAACGTTATATGGTATTACGTTATAACGTAATACGTTATATGGTATAACGTTATACGGTATGAAGTTATGTGGTGTAACGTTATGACGTATTACGTTATATAGTATAACGTTATATGGTATTACGTTATATAGTATAACGTTATATGGTATTACGTTATAACGAAATACGTTATATAGTATAACGTTATACGGTATGAAGTTATATGGTGTAACGTTATGATGTATTACGTTATATAGTATAACGTTATATGGTATAACTTTATATCGTATTACGCTATATAGTTTAACGTTATATGGTATAACATTATAACGTAATACGCTATGTGGTATAACGTTACAACGTATTACGTTATATAGTATAACGTTATATGGTATTACGTTATAACGTGATACGTTATATGGTATAACGTTATAACGTATTATGTTATATAGTATAACGTTATATGGTATAACGTTATAACGTAATACGTTGTATGGTATAACGTCATAACGTATTACGTTATATAGTATAACGCTATATGGTATTACGTTATATAGTATAACGTTATATGCTATTACGTTATATAGTATAACGTTATATGGTATTACGTTATATAGTATAACGTTATATGGTATTACGTTATAACGTAATACGTTATATAGTATAACGATATATGGTATAACGTTATAAGGTATAACGATACAACGTATTACGTTATATAGTATAACGTTATATGGTATTACGTTATAACGTAATACGTTATATAGTATAACGCTATATGGTATAACGTTATAAGGTATAACGATACAACGTATTACGTTATATAGTATAACGTTATATGGTATAACGTTATAACCTAATACGATATAACGCATTACGTTATATAGTATAACGTTATATGGTATTACGTTATATAGTATAACGTTATATGCTATTACGTTATATAGTATAACGTTATATGGTATTACGTTATATAGTATAACGTTATATGGTATTACGTTATAACGTAATACGTTATATAGTATAACGCTATATGGTATAACGTTATAAGGTATAACGATACAACGTATTACGTTATATAGTATAACGTTATATGGTATTACGTTATATAGTATAACGTTATATGGTATTACGTTATATAGTATAACGTTATATGGTATTACGTTATAACGTAATACGTTATATAGTATAACGCTATATGGTATAACGTTATAAGGTATAACGATACAACGTATTACGTTATATAGTATAACGTTATATGGTATAACGTTATAAGGTATAACGATACAACGTATTACGTTATATAGTATAACGTTATATGGTATTACGTTATATAGTATAACGTTATATGGTATTACGTTATAACGTAGTACGTTATATAGTATAATGCAATATGGTATAACGTTATAAGGTATAACGATACAACGTATTACGTTATATAGTATAACGTTATATGGTATTACGTTATAACGTGATACGTTATATGGTATAACGTTATAACGTATTATGTTATATAGTATAACGTTATATGGTATAACGTTATAACGTAATACGTTGTAAGGTATAACGTTATATCGCATTACGTTATATAGTATAACGCCATATGGTATAACGTTATAAGGTATAACGATACAACGTATTACGTTATATAGTATAACGTTATATGGTATTACGTTATAACGTAATACGTTATATAGTATAACGTTATATGGTATAACGTTATAACGTAATACGTTGTATGGTATAACGTCATAACGTATTACGTTATATGGTATTACGTTATAACGTAATACGTTATATAGTATAACGTTATGTGGTATAACGTTATATGGTATAACGATACAACGTATTACGTTATATAGTATAACGTTATAACGTAGATGTTATAAAGTATAACGTTATAACGTATAAGTTACATGGTGTAACGTTATATGGTATAACGTTATAACGTATTTCGTTATATAGTATAACGTTACATGGTATTACGTTATATAGTATAACGTTTTATGGTATAACGTTATAACGTATTACGTTATACAGTATAACGCTATATGGTATAACGTTATATGGTATAACGATACAACGTATTACGTTATATAGTATAACGTTATATGGTATTACGTTATAACGTAATACGTTATATAGTATAACGTTATATGGTATAACGTTATAACCTAATACGTTATATGGTAAAACGTTATAACGTATTACGTTATATAGTATAACGTTATATGGTATAACGTTATAACCTAATACGTTATATGGTATAACGTTATAACGTAATACGTTGTATGGTATAACGTCATAACGTATTACGTTATATGGTATTACGTTATAACGTAATACGTTATATAGTATAACGCTATGTGGTATAACGTTATATGGTATAACGATACAACGTATTACGTTATATAGTATAACGTTATAACGTAGATGTTATATAGTATAACGTTATAACATATAAGTTACATGGTATAACGTTATATGGTATAACGTTATAACGCAATACGTTATATGGTATAACGTTATAACGTATTACGTTATATAGTATAACGCTATATGGTATAACGTTGTATGATGTAACGTTATTGCGTATTACATTAAATGGTGTAACGTTATATGGTATAACGTTATAACTTATTACGTTATATAGTATAAGGTTATATGGTATAACGTTATATCGTAATACGTTATATGGCATAACGTTATAACGTAATACGTTATATGGTATAACGTTATATGGTATAACGTTACAAAGTATTATGTTATACATTATAACGTTATATGGTATAACGTTATAACGTATTACGTTATATAGTATAACGCTATATGGTATATCGTTATAACGTAATACGTTATATAGTATAACGATATAGGGTTAAACGTTATGTGGTATAACGTTATGACGTATTACGTTATATAGTATAACGTTATTTGGTATACCGTTATAACGTAATACGTTATATGGCATAAGGTTATAACGTATTACGTTATATAATATAACGCGATATGGTATACCGTTCTAACGTAATACGTTGTATGGTATAACGATATAACGTATTACGCTATATAGTATAACGTTATATGGTATTACGTTATAACGTGATACGTTATATGGTATAGCGTTATAACGTAATACGTTATATGATATAATGTTATAACGTATTACGTTATATAGTATAACGTTATATGGTATTACGTTATAACCTAATACGTTATATGGTTTAACGTTATAACGTATTACGTTATATAGTATAACGTTATATGGTATTACGTTATATAGTATAACGTTATATGGTATTACGTTATAACGTAATACTTTGTATAGTATAACGTTATACGGTATGACGTTATATGGTGTAACGTTAAGACGTATTACGTTATATAGTATAACGTTATACGGTATGACGTTATATGGTGTAACGTTAAGACGTATTACGTTATATAGTATAACGTTACTTGGTATACCGTTATAACGTAATACGTTATATGGCATAACGTTATAACGTATTACGTTGTATAGTATAACGTTATACGGTATGACGTTATATGGTGTAACGTTAAGACCTATTGCGTTATATAGTATAACGTTATACGGTATGACGTTATATGGTGTAACGTTAAGACGTATTACGTTATATCGTATAACGTTACTTGGTATACCGTTATAACGTAATACGTTATATGGCATAACGTTATAACGTATTACGTTATATAGTATAACGTTATATGGTATATCGTTATAACGCATTACGTTATATAGTATAACGTTATATGGTATTACGTTATATAGTATAACGTTATATGGTATTACGTTATATAGTATAACGTTATATGGTATTACGTTATAACGTAATACGTTATATGGTATAACGTTATACGGTATGAAGTTATGTGGTGTAACGTTATGACGTATTACGTTATATAGTATAACGTTATACGGTATGAAGTTATATGGTGTAACGTTATGATGTATTACGTTATATAGTATAACGTTATATGGTATAACTTTATATCGTATTACGCTATATAGTTTAACGTTATATGGTATAACATTATAACGTAATACGCTATGTGGTATAACGTTACAACGTATTACGTTATATAGTATAACGTTATAACGTAATACGTTATATGGTATAACGTTATGACGTATTACGTTACATAGTATAACGTTTTATAGTATAACGTTATAAGGTATTACGTTATATAGCATAACGTTATATGGTATACCGTTATAACGTAAATCGTTATATGGCATAACGTTATAACGTATTACGTTATATAGTATAACGTTATATGGTATACCGTTATAACGTAAATCGTTATATGGCATAACGTTACAACGTATTACGTTATATAGTATAACGTTATATGGTATACCGTTATAAGGTAATACGTAATATGGCATAACGTTATAACGTATTACGTTATATAGTATAACGTTATATGTTATAACGTTATAACGTAATACGAAATATGGTATAACGATATAGGGTATTACGTTATATAGTAGGACGCCATATGGTATAACGTTATGTAGTATAACGTTTTAACGTAATACGTTTTATGGTATAACGTTATAACGTATTACGTTATATAGTATAACGTTATATGGTATGACGTTATATGGTATAACGTTGTAACGTATTACGTTATATAGTATAACGTTATATGGTATACCTTTATAAGGTAATACGTTATATGGCATATCGTTATAACGTATTACGTTATATAGTATAACGTTATATGGTATTACGTTATATAGTATAACGTTATATGGTATTACGTTATATAGTATAACGTTATATGGTATTACGTTATAACGTAATACGTTATATAGTATAACGCTATATGGTATAACGTTATAAGGTATAACGATACAACGTATTACGTTATATAGTATAACGTTATATGGTATTACGTTATATAGTATAACGTTTTATGGTATTACGTTATAACGTAATACGTTATATAGTATAACGCTATATGGTATAACGTTGTATGATATAACGTTATAACGTATTACATTAAATGGTGTAACGTTATATGGTATAACGTTATAACGTATTACGTTATATAGTATAACGTTATATGGTATAACGTTATAACCTAATACGTTATATGGTAAAACGTTATAACGTATTACGTTATATAGTATAACGTTATATGGTATAACGTTATAACCTAATACGTTATATGGTATAACGTTATAACGTAATACGTTGTATGGTATAACGTCATAACGTATTACGTTATATGGTATTACGTTATAACGTAATACGTTATATAGTATAACGCTATGTGGTATAACGTTATATGGTATAACGATACAACGTATTACGTTATATAGTATAACGTTATAACGTAGATGTTATATAGTATAACGTTATAACGTATAAGTTACATGGTATAACGTTATATGGTATAACGTTATAACGCAATACGTTATATGGTATAACGTTATAACGTATTACGTTATATAGTATAACGCTATATGGTATAACGTTGTATGATATAACGTTATTACGTATTACATTAAATGGTGTAACGTTATATGGTATAACGTTATAACGTATTACGTTATATAGTATAAGGTTATATGGTATAACGTTATATCGTAATACGTTATATGGCATAACGTTATAACGTAATACGTTATATGGTATAACGTTATATGGTATAACGTTACAACGTATTATGTTATACGTTGTAACGTTATATGGTATAACGTTATAACGTATTACGTTATATAGTATAACGCTATATGGTATATCGTTATAACGTAATACGTTATATAGTATAACGTTATACGGTATGACGTTATGTGGTATAACGTTATGACGTATTACGTTATATAGTATAACGTTATTTGGTATACCGTTATAACGTAATACGTTATATGGCATAAGGTTATAACGTATTACGTTATATAATATAACGCGATATGGTATACCGTTCTAACGTAATACGTTGTATGGTATAACGATATAACGTATTACGCTATATAGTATAACGTTATATGGTATTACGTTATAACGTGATACGTTATATGGTATAGCGTTATAACGTAATACGTTATATGATATAATGTTATAACGTATTACGTTATATAGTATAACGTTATATGGTATTACGTTATAACCTAATACGTTATATGGTATAACGTTAAGACGTATTACGTTATATAGTATAACGTTATACGGTATGACGTTATATGGTGTAACGTTAAGACGTATTACGTTATATAGTATAACGTTACTTGGTATACCGTTATAACGTAATACGTTATATGGCATAACGTTATAACGTATTACGTTATATAGTATAACGTTATATGGTATAACGTTATAACGTATTACGTTATATAGTATAACGTTATATGGTATTACGTTATAACGTAATACGTTATATAGTATAACGTTATACGGTATGACGTTATATGGTGTAACGTTAAGACGTATTACTTTATATAATATAACGTTACTTGGTATACCGTTATAACGTAATACGTTATATGGCATAACGTTATAACGTATTATGTTATATAGTATAACGTTATATGGTATAACGTTATAACGTATTACGTTATATAGTATAACGTTATATGGTATACCGTTATAAGGTAATACGTAATATGGCATAACGTTATACGGTATGACGTTATATGGTGTAACGTTATGACGTATTACGTTATATAGTATAACGTTATTTGGTATACCGTTATATCGTAATACGTTATATGGCATATGGTTATAACGTATTACGTTATATAATATAACGCGATATGGTATACCGTTCTAACGTAATACGTTGTATGGTATAACGATATAACGTATTACGCTATATAGTATAACGTTATATGGTATTACGTTATAACGTGATACGTTATATGGTATACCGTTATAACGTAATACGTTATATGGCATAACGTTATAACGTATTACGTTATATAGTATAACGTTATATGGTATAACGTTATAACGTATTACGTTATATAGTATAACGTTATATGGTATACCGTTATAAGGTAATACGTAATATGGCATAACGTTATAACGTATTACGTTATATAGTATAACGTTATATGTTATAACGTTATAACGTAATACGAAATATGGTATAGCGATATAGGGTATTACGTTATATAGTATGACGCTATATGGTATAACGTTATGTAGTATAACGTTTTAACGTAAGACGTTTTATGGTATAACGTTATAACGTATTACGTTATATATTATAACGCTATATGGTATAACGTTACATGGTATAACGTTAACACGTATTACGTTATATAGTATAACGTTATATGGTATGACGTTATATGGTATATCGTTATAACGTATTACGTTATACAGTATAACGTTATATGGTATACCGCTGTAGGGTAATACGTTATATGGCATAACGTTATAACGTATTACGTTATATAGTATAACGTTATATGTTATAACGTTATAACGTAATACGAAATATGGTATAACGATATAGGGTATTACGTTATATAGTATGACGCTATATGGTATAACGTTATGTAGTATAACGTTTTAACGTAATACGTTTTATGGTATAACGTTATAACGTATTACGTTATATCGTATAACGCTATATGGTATAACGTTACATGGTATAACGTTAACACGTATTACGTTATATAGTATAACGTTATATGGTATGACGTTATATGGTATATCGTTATAACGTATTACGTTATGTAGTATAACGTTATATTGTATATCGTTATAACGCAATGCGTTATAACGGTGTCCAACAGTGTCCAACGGTATCGAACTGTGTTCAACGGTATTCTACGATGTCCAACGGTATCCAACGATGTCCAACGGTATCCAACGATGTCCAACGGTATCCAACGATGTCCAACGGTATCCAACGATGTCCAACCGTGTCACGATGTGTCACGGTGCAGTCCGGTGTAGGTCATCGCAAATTTTCTTAGAGTCTTTTTTTGATCGAAACTGGACTGTTGCGTACTTCTTGGCTTGGTATCGTTTTCCAAAGATTAATAAACTCTTTAATTTTGGGAAAAACGATGCCAATTTCCAGGTCTCACCACGAGGAGGTGACTACGCGCGAGACCCGCCCATGAGTTATTTAACACTATGGATCGATCTCTATATTCAAGCTATTGGCAAGAATGTCGAGTTCTGGCTCTACTTAATCATGGGCCTGCGTAGATAGATTGTTGTTTCGTAGCCTAACTGTGAAACATATATCTCTAACGCAGCAGTTACATGAATCTTTACATACGTAGGACAACATACATAACAAAACATCTGTCTCCCACACAACTATTACATTGATCAGTACTAATATCTTTCAATAATTCGCATTCCTACTGGCAGCATTCGGTATCGAAGACACATTTATTCAACTTGGAAAGAGAGGAAGAAAATATAGCTACTGACACTGTATATACAATTTCGTGTCTCACAAAAGGGTCATACGAGCCGTTGTACTAAACTGTTTAACATTTTATTTTCGCGACACTAAACATTTGAAAGAATCGAAAAGAAACTTATTATCGGAATAAGTTTCCCTGAAAAATGGGAAAACTGAAAGAAACCCCAACAATCTAACGGCAAGAGGAAAATCGCGATGCGCTCGGAACGAACGAGATCGCGATCTCTCGATAGAACTAAGAAACCTACGCGATGTACCCTCGTGCACCGGATAACCCTAGGGATCAGCAAAAATACCCCAAGCATTGACCTTCGCTCGATTTCTGTTTCGCCGTTCGAAACTTACTCGAGTCACGGCCGATGGCGCCGACCGATAATACCAGTGATCCACTGGTGATCTAGCCGTGGATCCAGCAAATAGACCGGCAACTTAACACACTTCAACTGAACAAGTTGAACCCGGGGTGGGACCGCTGAACAGGATTACGAAGGACGTGAAATTGCAGGTCCCTGACCGAGTACCGCAGTATCAATCGGACAAGACTGTAGATCCACGAATGAATTCCCAACAGATTCGCTGGCATCACCGACGCGACGATAACTCCTGTGATCAAATGCAAACGTCGAGCAGTCATCGAGTAGTCACTAAGACAGTGGTGTCCTTGGGGCGACTTAAGAATCCAAAGAGTTGTCTAGTGCACGTTGACCCGCACGCACTCGGAATACGCGAGAGCGTGTACACCACGCGACAGTTTGAAAGAACTGTTGTGATCGCGAATCGATAAATCGCGAGTACAATTTCTCCAGTGTGGTAAGCGAGGGGAGAGAGGCGAGATTTTCTTTTTCTTCTTTCCAAGATGAATAAGTATCGTTCCACAGAATGAGCTCACAATACACTTAACGTAGGTATCTACCTTTCGAATAATTAAGGCTACAACGCACGCATCCCGCTGTATCCCACGGTGTCCCACGGCGTCCAACGGCGTTCCACGATGTCCAACGGCGTCCCACGATGTCCAACGGCGTCCCACGATGTCCAACGGCGTCCCACAATGTCCAACGGCGTCCCACGATGTCCAACGGCATCCCACGATGTCCAACGGCATCCCACAATGTTCAACGGCGTCCCACGATGTCCAACGGCGTCCCACGATGTCCAACGGCGTCCCACGATGTCCAACGGCGTCCCACGATGTCCAACGGCGTCCCACGATGTCCAACGGTGTCCCGCGATGTCCAACGGCGTCCCACGATATCCAACGGCGTCCCACGATATCCAACGGCGTCCAACGACGTCCAACGGCGTTCCAAGTTGCAGTCCAGTTTAGATTATCCAAAATACTCTTCGTGGCTTTTCGTAATCCAAACTGGATCGAATTAGGGTGGTTCGTAGCTTGGTATCGAAGTATTGTACATTGTTTGTATGGATAGATGTAGTCATTTTCCAAAAGTTAATCAACTGATTAATCTGCGAAAACGATTACATTGATCAGTACAAACATTGTACAATAATTCGCAACTGTACTGGCAACATTCATATCAAAGATACATTTATCTAACTTGGAACGAGAGAAGGGAAATGGAACTATTGACACTGCATATACAATTTAGAGTCTTGCAAAAGAGACATACGACTCGTTGTACTAAACTTATAAAGATATCGGAAAGTTATATACTCCGACGTGACCGCAATATGTTTCTTTTAAAAATGGGAAAACGGGAAGAAGCCTGAAAAATCAGACAATGAAAAAAATATCATTTGGGTATGTAGCATATTTAATATGCTATGAAATGTTCATATATGTAACTGAAATGTATTTTCTGCAAATTGGTAAATCTGAAACAAATTCATTTACTGGATTTGGTACATGAAAGAAACAGGCATCTTTAAAACGAGAACATTATATACATGAAAAATGAACTACTAATAATGGTCAATTATACATCAAATCACTCTTGATTAAGTTTTAGCAAAAATAGAGAATCATTTGTATCTTTTTAATCGAGACTAGGGTTACGTTGAAAACAAGAATTCTAAGTGATTAAATTTAAACTGAATTAAAACTTGAAAACTTCATTTGAAATAATTAAGATGAGAGAAAACCCGATTATTCTAAAATCACTTGCTTTGTCTTTTAACTTTTAACAGTATCTGTTATTTCCTACAACAACATAGTGACTTGCAACATAGTGAACCGAAAGATATGCACATATATCATTTTGTTCAGAATTTTTGTTACAAACGAACGATGATCGCGAATGAACTTTTATTTCATGCAAATGACATTCGAATATTTATAAAATTCTACACCACTGTTAAAAGATTCAAAATATTGCGATCGAAAAAATTCTAAAAGTCTAAGAACGAAAAATCACCAGCATTCATTCTAATAGCAATGAATTAAATTTTAAAAAATATTTCAAGCCTTCATAGCAGCATTAAGATATTTCATTATAATACTCTGTTGCGCATGAAATCGCTCACAATTTCATACATGTACATATATTACATTCGTAATAAAGTTCTGTATCTTAGCAGTCATGGTAACTTTAACGCTAACAAAGGAATATGTCATATAGCAGTATTTTCAGTAATAAACGTAGTAACAAGGGGCGCATTAATAAGGGGCGCTGAAAAAGAAACATAGCAGTAGCCAGAACGGCTACTAAAATTCGATCGTGTTCCGCTCTATATAAACCCGATCAACAAGCCGAGAGTGGAACTGAATATACTTGTTTCGCAACACTAATTTACTACTAATGTTTATGAAACAGAAAATTCTCAAAATCAAACGCGACGAGTGCTTCGTTATATCTGCAATATCAATTAATTTACCATAAAAAAAAGAAATACTGAAAATACCCGAAATTTGATACGCAACGCTAATAAGTATAAATCTATGCACTCGTATTTAAGCAATACGCAACACTAATAGCGAGAGATCGAAGTGCAACCATTTAAGAGGTTTCCGATGAACGATCACACTTGCACAGCTCTTGCAGCTGTATCGTGTGATCCAGGAACAGTGTCCGACAAATACAGTCGGAGGGTTTGGGCATTTTGTGAACGCAACTCTACCTAAGAAAACGCGATCATTCATTATCGCAACGCTAACTCTTAAAATGAATTTAATGAAAATTACCATTTACTATATGAAAAAGCTACTTTAAACATTCTGATATTACAACTTGCAATACTATAAAATTAATTGAGAACTAACATTTTTATGATATAATTTTAAAGATTAGAAAATAAGATAAATTCTAAAAATTCATAATAAAATTTGCAAAAGACAATCGCGATATCGTAATTCGCAACTCTAAAGCAAACGCGATTATCATTTTATCGCAACTCTAATTCAAACCGTAATCATTTTCTCGCTACACTAATGAAAAGCCGCGATGTTGTTTCGCAACTCTAATACAACCCGTGATTAATTTGTCGCAACACTAATAAGAAAAATCGCGATTTGCCCAATGGGACGATGGACCGATATATATATATATATATATATTGGCCAAAAAAACAAAGACTACTACTACTACTACTACTGCTACTACTACTACTACTACTACTACTACTACTACTACTACTACTACTACTACTACTACAAATACTAAAAGCGAGCATAGTGACAAAGTAGTAACAATAATGACTTCCCATGCTCTGGATGACCCAGAGGATGGGGAGCCATTAGTAGTTGCCCTCTTGAGTGGCAGTTTCCCGGGCCTCTTCGGCTTATAGCCTCTTCTTTCTTCGGGCGCAATGCCCGCTGAAACTTAAATCTAAGCTCGAGACTTCTAAATCGCAAACAAAAAAAAACTTATAAAGGTAAAATAATAATATAAACCGCGGAAGCTGATTGAAGTGCACATGGACTGACCAACGATCACGGCAATGATCGTTGCCCACTCGCATGTGTGTGCTCGAGCAATATACGTTCGTTTCGAGCCCACTCGCGACCGCGACCGCGACCGCGAAATTCGAAAAATCGATAGGCAAAACCAGAGACGAGAGCATGCTCTACCCGTGCCAGTTTCACCGTCGATTTTTCAAATTAGATTTCCAGAAACAGGTTGGTCACACGAAAACGCGCCTACTCGGCCAGAGATTGTGCCAACCCGCCCGGCCCTACCTACTTATAATTAACAGTCATACCAGAAAGTATACTACCTATCCTACCTAGCGCTATATTTAAAAATGGCAAAACAGGAACACCAACACATTCGCTCCACGGTTCTCACACAAACGCTCGGGCGCAAAGGTCCTGCACTAGAGAGGACGTCCCGGGACGCCTCCAACACCCGAGCTTAACACACAGCATGCACACTCTAAGTTACGTACCGTTTTCCTGAAATCGACTGACGAAGGCTAGTGACCATTGCGTAAAATGCGATAAAACACGTCTGAGAAAATGATATCGTTAAAATAAATGTAAGTAAACTTGGAATTATAATTGTAATTTACGGCAATATTACATGCGTGGTTACACTTAATTGCGTGGATGATATTATCACAAATTGTGATTGTATCGAGACGTAAATTGAGTGGTTATATGTCTCGACATTTTTAATATTTGAAGTTTTAACGATTGAGAGAAAGCGACGCAATTCCACGGCCTAACAACACACACACATAATGTGGAAGATACGTCGTGCACGATACACTAACACATCGTCAATCGCTGATCCATTATTACATTACTTAATTCTAGATCATCGTGCCCAATGTCTCTCTCCCATTCAAGTAGCACCTGGGCACGTGAATGAGATCCTGACAATGGGCACGGAAAGGGTTAAACCTGAAAATCCTGACTTAAAAAGATGATTAGTTTGTGTAATTTTTATTTAACGGACTATCGTTCTTTGATTTTATATTTTACTACTTCGTTTCTGATTAAATCTACTTTACTAATTTAATAGTAACTACGTAACTCTACTTTAATAATTTAATAAATTAGAACAAAATTTTAATATTGCAAAAAAGGTAGCGTTAATTGAAAAAAACTGAGACTCGATCAAATGGAATAATTGACTCTAAATATATTACTAAGAATGAAATAATCTCAGGCGATCTCTTTATCAAAGCATATACTCGAAAGTGCAGAGGCAGTGTTCAAAATTATTGCTTTGATTCAAAAATCTGCCTGTCGCGAAGTGTCTTCTTGCACGTAAAATGTCACACATTCTTGTACGGGAAAAAATGAATTTTAACTCATATTTAAAATTCTAGCCAAAGTGAAATAAACGAACGTGACTTAATATTGTCACGATTAATTCATTGCTTAAGATCAAGTATATTTATGTCAAACAGATATATTCGTGTAGATATTTGCCATTTGCAAATATTCATACGGAATATTAACATGCATATTTATAAATAACACGAATATATTCTCAAGTGTATATGTTTAAACTAATTATTATAATCGCGCTGTGCAAGAAGACCTATCCTAAACTAATAAATTTAAAAAAAGAATGTTACTACTCACGGGTATAAAAAATACCCGCGGTCACTATGCTCGCAAAAAATTCTACGTAATACAACCAGTCACCCGTGCCGATTTGGACCTTTCATCCTACGACATGATTGGGTGACCGGAGGAATAGAAATGCATGCGACTCACCACTCGAAGCGGAGAAACAGAGGACGTACCATGGATGCTGCGCCATCCCAGCGAGTATCATCAGAGAGACTAACATCAGTCAGGAACCGTTGAAAGGCCAATGGTGGAAATGGAGGTTGCGAAAAATCTGTTACAAAACAAAACACGATGAGTGATTGCTGACTATTAGAAAAGTTGGAGATAGTGAAAAATGAAAGTTTATTAACTTTAGTAACTTTATTAATGATAAAGATTGAAATTCTAATAAACTTTGACAAGAGTAAAAACTGAAACTCTAATATGAAAGTTTAAAATCTAAAAATTAAGAATCTAATGATTTCTAAAATATGTTAATCATTCGTTTCATAATTCGGTATTAAGACTTTAACACTTATTTTATTTCAATGAAAGAATAACCTCAGAAAATGCTAACCTTCTAAATTTTCAATCGAATTGCATTTCTTAATTGATAGTGATCAAAGAAAAATATACAGAATAGACATAATTGAAGTACGATATGTAAAGTTACTTACATTTTTGGCTTTTGAGCCACCATTGAAGCATTCCCAAAGAAGTTGAAGCTGTGATACGTCTATAACAAGACATAAAATATCATTAATATCGTTAATATATTATAACAAACATGGAACTTTAGCAATAATAAAGACTAAACTCTAATAAGTATGTAAATTGAAACTCTAATATAAAAGTTTGAGAATAAAACATTCACTAATTTTTGATACGTTTCAGACAGTTTTATTGTACTGTAATGTTAAGACTTTAAGATTTTATTTCAATTAAAGAGGATATTTACAACTTTCTAAATTATCAATCATTTTTATTTTATAATTAACAATATTTCAAACAAAATGTAATAAATAGAACAAATTGAAATACAATGTATAAAATTACTTACAATCATGACCTCTTGGAGAGGCTTTATCCTCTTGAGGGAGGCACTGACTCTAATACCGATAACGAATATTCAAAAAAATAAATATATAAAAAAAAAACAAAAAATAAAAGACTACGTTATCGCGACCGCTTAAATTATGATCGGCGAACAAGAACTCTAATATCGCGTACAAATTTAATGGATAAAATTTTATTACTTTCGTGTGTGATTGTTCGATCGAAATGAATAAAAAATATCGTGATTTTGAAATATTGAAAAGAAATTATTGCGTAGCAAACACTGACTATACAACCGCATTGCGCGCGGTCGCAAATAATCCCTGAAAATGAAGCTGTTTAAGGGCGGGGGGGGGGGGTGAAAAAAGAAACGAAACGTCGTTTCGACAATTTTCTTCTTTTTCCTATCGAACGTTTATTTAGAAAATACTGCTATTTTGTTACACATATTATAATTAAGAAATTGGAATAAGTATGAAAGATATTATTTAGTTGAAAATTGTGAGATATTTCTTGATAGCGAACAAATGCTTACGAATACCGTGAATGCAATGCAATCGTTTGCAAGAATTATACTGTTCGCAATTGGAATATATACTGTGAATTTTCGTTATTAGAATACGAAATATACATTCCACTAATACACTGTAGTCGCGTGTTATAAATATTGGAAAATATTTGCAAGAATTCAAAAGTTCGCCACTTAAATATACTTAAAGAATACTGCACAAACGCGCGCGGAACCTTATTTCGAGGTATTTGAATCTAACTGTTACTAAGTTGCAAGTTTATGACGTTATAACTCAATTTGAAATAATAAGATAGTCCCATGGTGTCCCCGTAGGGAGGTATTAGTTCAGTCTAGATCATGCATAACTGTTATATTACACTATACTAAAGTAGTATATATCATAGTAGACTATATTAAAGTAGTTTTTAGCATGATATCGTTGTTCCAATGTTATAAATTAGTGGTTTAAATATTATAAATTAATGCTTCAATTGCTATTAAGTAATGGTTAAAATGTCGTTAATTAATGGTTTGATTGTAATAAATTAATGGTTTAATTGTTATTAATTAGTAGGTTAAATGTTATAAATTAATAGTTTAAATGTTAAAATAAATGTTTCAAATGTTGTTACTTAATGGTCCAATTGTTGTAAATTAATAGCTTATATGTTATAAATTAATAGTTTGAATCTTAGAAATTAATGATTTGAATGTATAAGGTAATAGTTTAAATGTCGTAAATTAATGGCTTAGACGTTATAAATTAATAGCTTAAATGTTACAAATTAATAGCTTGAATGTTATCAATTAATAGCTTAAATGTTAGAAATTAATGTCTTAAATGTAATAAAATAGCAGTTTAAATATTGTAAATTAGTAGCTTGTATGTTGTAAATTAATAGCTTAAATGTTACAAATTAATAACTTAAATGTATAAAATAACAGTTTAAATGATGTAAATTGATTGCTTAAATGTTATAAATTAATTGCTTAAATGTTATAAATTTATAGCTTAGGTGTTGTAAATTAATGGTTTAGACGTTATAAATTGCTAGTTGCAATGTTGTTATTTGATATCTTTTTTTTATTTACCTTATATTTAAATTCTTCTTCGATGTTCACTCTCCGGAATTTCAGGCACAAAAGAGCTCGCGCGCGACTTCTGTGTTCCTTATATACCTTGACAAGGTGTCGAGATGTCATTCAAACGGTAACGATCTGTTGACATAGCAAAGGACGGTTTTTATATTATAACAAAATCAAATTGAACAATTTCTTAATTTTTATCGTAAATTGGCATCTTTAACATTTTAATACGACGTCCATTTTTATCATTTTAATAGTTTCTACAAACTAAGACTAAATTCACACCTCCTTGATACTAGTTTTCGACTATCAATTAGTTTCAATAAAAAGGGAAAAAAAGCCTAACGGCAGTCGATGACCTTACTGTGAAGTAAGTTAAGGTGTTTAAATAATCAGATAGGTAAAATTCATATTAATCGTTATATTACATTATCGATATTCGTTCATTTACTCTTGCTAATTACAAAATAAAATGTTCTTTTTTCTTGAATAACACCTACATCACCGTCTGCGATATTTAAAATTCTTATTTAATGCTTATTTAAAAGTCAGGTACCTTTTTAATTGCTCTCAAGTTAAACGAGTAAATTTACTCGTTATAGTTGTAACATAAAATGGCTATTTATTTCAATACCACCTGCATCGCTGTACGTGATACAGATATTAATTATGTATCCAATAATATGAACTAATTGGCTGTAATTAGGTATTTCTTCGTTTGATCTATCAAGGGATCTATTAGGCTATTAGCGAGAGACTTATTAATTCTTTAAAAAAGTATCAAATTCTATGAAAATTAACTAAATGATTATATTCGATTAGTATTCGACAATGTCTATCATATTCAGCCACCTACTTTCATAATAGATTCTGCTCGGATCAATTATTTTATAATAAATTGCAGATTATGTCACGGTATATTATAAGATATTTGTCTATAGCACTTTTTTTCTAATTCATTGATTTTATTATTAGTCTTATTGGTTTCTCCCGTGAGTACCTGTTGTACGTACATTTCTATTATGCTCAGATTTTTAACATCGTTGTGCGAACATGTGCGTGCTCTAGCAATAAACATTCGTTTCGAGCTTACGACGATCGCGAAATTCGATAAATCGAAAGGAAAAAACCAGGGACGAGAGCATGCTCTAATATTAAGTCACGTTCGTTTATTTCACTTCAGCTAGAATTTAAAATATGTGCTAAAATTCACTTTTTTTCCGTACAAGAAGACACTTCGCGACAGGCAGATTTTTTAATCAAAGCAATAATTTTGAACACTGCTTCTGCACTTTCGAGTATATGCTTTGATAAAGAGATCGTCTGAGATTATTTCTTTCTTAGTAATATATTTAGAGTCAATTATTGCACTTGATTGAGTCTCGACGATGTATTAGTGTATCCTGCACACTTTCTACTTTGATGACTCATCATAATATTTTATCAATTTTCATAACTTAATTATAAGCATATACCATTATTCAATAATTAATTATTAAATATATAAATCTAATATATTCTTACAGGCACAAGTTTCTTTTACATTCAAATATAAGACCATGCTACAGTAATAAAAATTTTAGAATTTATACATCAATTAATAGCAAAGTAAATAATGCTAATAAATTATTTTCAATTAAAGAAATTTCTCTTTTCATGATAATTTTGCTGTTAATTCTCAAAGACCATTGTAAATTGCTAACATTTTTGTCACGTTTTTCTATTTATTACAATGTTTGAATCATTGAAATATATATATTAATAATTGTATGAATAATTAAGTAATATATCGTAACGATATTCTTACTTAACAATATTTTGTTTAATAGTAGCAGCTATACTCATGTAATATAAAAGCTTTTCATTAAGAACATAATCTTATCCGTAAATATTACTGAACATTGTTTTAAATATGTTCTCTATTCCTCAATTTCATCAATTTCACTGTTTGAACACGATAAATTCGCGCGCGCTCGTGCCTACGAAAATCGAGCCTTCCTATTGGCGGAATATATTGCGAAGTCAAATAGAGCGTGCCTATTGGAGCAGAATATTGCCAACTGAAATAGAGCGTTCCTATTGGCGCAATATATTGTGACGTCATATCGAGTGCTCCTATTGGCTGGAAAGACGTAGTTTCAACCGAGTGACATACTCGTGAAAGTCGTGCTGCATAAATTCGTCTCGTCGAGCGTTATCATGTTTTTAGTACCTTCATTTCAATTTTATCAACGATTCTGCGCTTCTATCTGGTTAATTCAAATAGTACGTTCGTATTTAATCGTTTATTGATTATAATTTTAGTAAAATTATATTGTATCGCAAAATTTTCTTTTACTTTTGTCATTAACTGCGTATTTGGCAATTTGCAGTTACTGATCGTTTTTATTACCGATCTTTGAGGTAGAATTTGGGTTCTATATTAACTTTTTTACACAATAATTGCTTTATTATTGATTTTTTTATGCATTTATCCTTAACTGTATTTCTGATAGTGTTAGGTTAAAATTATCGATAATTCACATTACCGGCTTTTACTATAATTTGTTCCGTTATTGCAGATTATTGGTTTTGTCGTACATTTATTTGAAATTGTTGGTTTTCTTTTGTATAGATTATTGGCTGGACACATGACTGAAAACACTGAAAGAATCACATCACAGACGCCACAAGCGATCAACAATCGATAATTCAAACTGAAACAAGAATAACGTCATACATGATTATAAATAAATCGAACCGTTGATTTTTCATGCCGACTTAGCAATGATTGACGTATTATAACAAAGCAGAGGTACGTATAGGAATATTTTCTCTTTTTATTTCATCGATAATAATCGATTTTTGCTAAATAATTGCTATACAGCATACGATTGGCATATAATAACATCATTTTATAAATAGTTGCATAATTTGTTGAAAATATAAAGATGAAACAAAAAGAGGCAAAAGAAATCACGTTTGAAACTGTTAATATATAAAAATGTTACGGGTATATAGATTATCTTTAATAATCGGATATACTATTAATTAATTAATTAACATATTAATAATTAAATAACATATTAATATATAACAAATTATGCAAATCATTTACTTGTTATTAGAAAACAATCTATTTGTATAGTAATTAGATTTCAACACAACTTCAATTTTTATCGTTATTAATATTTCAAGCTTGAACAGAGCTTTATTTTTTATTACATTCGACTTTTTTAAAAACGAACAATATATGGTATAACATTATAACGAAATACGTTATATGGCGTAAGGTTACGACGTATTACGTAATATAGTATAAGGTTATAACGTTCTGCGTTATATAGTATAACGTTATATGGTATAACGTTATAACGTTTTACGTTATATGGTATAACGTTATAACGTATTATGTTATATAACCTTATACTATATAACGTTGTACTACATAACGTAATACGTCATAACGTTTTACCATTTAACGTAATATGTTATAACGTTATTCCATAGAACTTTATACCATATAACGTCTTACGTTGTATCGTTATGCCATATAACGTTATACCATTTAACGTAATACGTTATAACATATTACTATATAACGTATTACGCTATAACGTTATACCATATAACGTATTACGATATAACCTTATACCATATAACGTTATACTATATAAAGTAATACGTTATAACATTATACTATACAACGTATTACGTTATAACGTTATACCATATATTGTTTTACTATATAACGTAATACATTATAACGTTATACCATATATCGTATAACGTTATAACGTTATTCCATTAAACGATATACGATATAACGTAATAAGTTATAACGTTATACCATGTAACGTAGAACGTTATAACGTTATACCATGTAACATAATACGTTATAACGTAATACATCATAACGTTTTACCATATTACGTTATACCATATAACGTATTACGTTATAACGTTATACCATAGAACATTATACCATATAACCGTATTACGTTGCATCGTTATGCCATATAACGTATTCTATATAACGTAATACGTTATAACGTTATACCATATAACGTTATAACATATAGCATATTACGTTATAACGTTATACCATATAACGTATTTCGTTATGACGATATACCATATAACGTATTACGTTAAAACCTTATACCATATAACGTTATACTATATAACGTAATTCGTTATAACTTTATACCTTATGACGTTATACCGTACAAAGTATTACGTTATAGCGTTATACCATATAACGTATTACGGTGTAACCTTATACCATATAATGTTATACTATATGACATAATTCGTTATAGCGTTATACCATATAACGAATTACGTTATAACGTTATACCATTTAACGTTATACTATATAACATAATACTGTATAACGTAATACGTTATAACGATTTACCATATAACGTTATACCATATAACGTATTACGTTGTATCGTCATGCCATATAACATATTTCGTTATGACGTTATACCATATAACGTATTACGTTAAAACCTTATACCATATAACGTTATACTACATAACGTAATACGTCATAAGGTTTTACCATATAACGTAATACGCTATAACATTATAACATATAACGATATACTATATAACGTATTACGTTATAACGTTATACTACATAACGTATTACGTTATAAAGTTATACTATATAACGTAATAATTTATAACATTATACCATATAACGCAATACTATATAGCGTATTACGTTATAACGTTATACCATGTAACGTAGAACGTTATAACGTTATACCATGTAACATAATACGTTATAACGTAATACATTATAAAGCTTTACCATATAACGTTATACCATATAACGTATTGCGTTATAACCCTATACCATATAACGTTATACAATATAACGTATTACGTTATAACGTTATACAATATAACGTAATACGTTATAACCTTATACCATATAACGTATTACGTTATAACGTTATTCCATTAAATGATATACGATATTACGTATTACGTTATAACGTTATACCATATAACGTATTACGATATAACCTTATACCGTATAACGTTATACTATATAAAGTAATACGTTATAACGTTATATCATGGAACTTTATACCATACAACGTATTACGTTATAACCATATACCATATAACGTTATGCTATATAACGTTATACGCTATAACGTTATACCATATACCGCAATAGTATATAGCGTATTACGTTATAACGTTATACCATATAACGTATTATGTTATAACGTTATACCATATAAGGTATTACGTTATAACGTTATACCATATAAGGTATTACGTTATAACGTTATACCATATAACGTATTACGTTATAACGTTATAGCATATAACGTATTACGATATAACCTTATACCATATAACGTTATACTATATAAAGTAATACGTTATAACATTATACTATACAACGTATTACGTTATAACGTTATACCATACATTGTTTTACTATATAACGTAATACATTATAACGTTATACCATATATCGTATAACGTTATAACGTTATTCCATTAAATGATATACGATATAACGTAATAAGTTATAACGTTATACCATATAACGTATTACGTTGTAACCTTATACCATACAACGTATTACGTTATAACCTTATACCATCTAACGTTATACTGTATAACGTATTGCGCTATAACGTTATACCATATATTGTTATACCATATATCGTATTACGTTATAACGTTATACCATATAACGTATTACGTTATAAACTTATACCATATAACGTATTACGTTATAACGTTATTCCATTAAATGATATACGATATTACGTAATACGTTATAACGTTAGACCATATAACGCTATACTATATAACATAATACTTTATAACGCTATACCATATAACGTAATACGTCATAACGTTATACCATTTAACGATATACGATATAACGTAATACGTTATAACGTTATATCGTATAACGTATTAAGTTATAACCTTATACCATATAAGGTTATACTACATAACGTAATACGTCATAACGCTTTACCATATAACGTAATATGGTATAACGTTATACCATCGAACTTTATACCATATAACGTATTACTTTGTATCGTAATGCCATATAACGTTATACCATATAACGAAATACGTTATAACATAATACTATATAACGTACTACGCTATAACGTTACACCATTTAACGATATACGATATAATGTAATACGTTATAACGTTATACCATATAACGTATTACGTTATAACCTTATACCTTATAACGTTATACTACATAAGATAATACGTCATAACGATTTTCCATATAACGTAATATGTTATAACGTTATACCATAGAACTTTATACCATATAACGTATTACGTTATAACCTTATACCATATAACGTTATACTATATAACGTAATACGCTATAACATTATAACATATAACGATATACTATATAACGTATTACGTTATAACGTTATACTACATAACGTATTACGTTATAAAGTTATACTATATAACGTAATAATTTATAACATTATACCATATAACGCAATACTATATAGCGTATTACGTTATAACGTTATACCATGTAACGTAGAACGTTATAACGTTATACCATGTAACATAATACGTTATAACGTAATACATTATAAAGTTTTACCATATAACGTTATACCATATGACGTATTGCGTTATAACCCTATACCATATACGTTATACTATATAACGTATTACGTTATAACGTTATACAATATAACGTAATGCGTTATAACCTTAAACCATATAACGTATTACGTTATAACGTTATTCCATTAAATGATATACGATATTACGTAATACGTTATAACGTTATACCATATAACGTATTACGTTATAACGTTATACCATGTATTGTTAAACTATATATACCGGAATACGTTATAACGTTATACCGTATAAGGTATTACGTTATAACGTTATACCGTATAAGGTATTACGTTATAACGTTATACCATATAACGCTATACTATATAACATAATACTTTATAACGCTATACCAGATAACGTAATACGTTATAACGTTATACGATATATTGTTATACTATATCACGTAATACGTTATAACGTTATACCACATATCGTATTACGTTATAAGGTTGTACCATTTAACGGTATACCATATAACGTATTACGTTATAACGTTATACCATATAACGTATTACGTCATAACGTTATACCATTTAACGATATACGATATAACGTAATACGTTATAACGTTATATCGTATAACCTATTACGTTATAACCTTATACCATATAAGGTTATACGACATAAGGTAATACGTCATAACGATTTTCCATATAACGTTATATGTTATAATGTTATACCATAGAACTTTATACCATATAACGTATTACGTTATAACCTTATACCATATAACGTTATACTATATAACGTAATACGCTATAACATTATAATATATAACGATATACTTTATAACGTAATACGTTATAACGATATACCATATAACGTAATACCATATAACGTTATACTATATAACTTAATACGTTATAACGTTATACTATATAACGTAATACGTTGTAACATTATACTATATAACGTAATACGTTATAACGTTATACCATACAACGTATTACGTTATGACGGTATAAAAAATAACGTTATACGATATAACATAATACGTTATAACGTTATACCGTATAACGTATTACGTTATAACGTTATACCGTATAACGTATTACGTTATAACGATATACTATATAACGTAACACGTCATATCGTTATACTATATAACGTAATACGTTGTAACGTTATATCACACATCGTATTACGTTATAACGTTAAACCATATAACGTTATACCATATAACGTTATACCATATAACGTTATACTATATAACGTAATACGTTATAAAGTTATGCCATATAACGTATTACGTTATAACGGTATTCCATATAACGTTATATTATATAACGTTATACCATATAACGTATTACGTTATAACGTTGTACCCTATAACGTTATAATATATAACATTATACGTTATAACGTTATACCATACAACGTTATACCATATAAAGTATTACGTTATAACGTTATACTATATAACGTAATACGTTGTAACGTTATACCACATAACATATTACGTTATAACGTTATACTATATATCGGAATACGTTGTAACGTTATACCATATAACGTAATACGTTATAACGTTATACCATGTAACGTTATACCATATAACGTAATACGTTATAACGTTATACCATGTAACGTTATACTATATAAAGTAGTACGTTATAACGTTATACCATATAACGTATTACGTTAAAACATTTTACTATATGACGTAATACGTTATAACGTTATGCCATATAACGTATTACGTTTATAACATAATACCATATAACGTTATATTATATAACATAATACGTTATAATTATAATACGTTATAACGTTATACCTTATAACGTTATACCATTTAACCTTTTACGATATAACGTAATACGTTATAAGGTTATACCATATAACTTTAAACTACATAACATTATACGTCATAACGTTTTACCATATAACGTAATATGTTATAACGTTATACTATATAACGTTATAATATATAACATAATACGTAATAATGTAATACGTTATAACGTTATAACTTATAACGTTATACCATTCAACGATATACGGTATAACGTAATACGTTATATCATTATACCAAATAACGTATTTCGTTGTATCGTTATAGCATATAACGTATTACGTTGTATCGTTATGCCATATAACGTTATACTATATAACGTAACACGTCATAACGTTGTACCATATAACGTAATACGTTGTAACGTTAAACCACACATCGTATTACGTTACAACGTTATACCATATAACGTTATACCATATAACGTTATACCATATAACGTTATACCATATAACGTTGTACTATATAACGTAATACGTTATAACGTTATGCCATAGAACGTATTACGTTATAACGGTATTACATATAACGTTATATTACATAACGTAATACGTTATAACGTTATATCATATAACGTATTACGTTATAACGGTATTCCATATAGCGTTATACTATATAAAGTAATACGTTATAACGTTATACCTTATAACGTTATACTATATAACGTAATACGTTATAACGTTATACTATATAACGTAATACGTTGTAACGTTATACCATATAACGTATTTCGTTAAAACGTTAAACCATTTAACGTTAAACTATATAGCGTATTACGTTATAACGTTATGCCATTTAACGTTAAACTATACAGTGTAATACGTTATAACGTTATACTATATAACGTAATACGTTATAACGTTATGCCATATAACGTATTACGTTATAACGGTATAAAAAATAACGTTATACGATATAACATAATACGCTATAACGTTATACCATATAACGTATTACGTTATAATGTTATACCATATAACGTATTACGTTATAACGATATACTATATAACGTAACACGTCATAACGTTATACTATATAACGTAATACGTTGTAACGTTATACCACACATCGTATTACGTTATAACGTTATACCATATAACGTTATACCATAAAACGTTATGCCATATAACGTATTACGTTATAACGTTATACCATATAACGTTATACTATATAACGTAATACGTTATAACGATATACTATATAACGTAATACGTTGTAACGTTATACCATATAACGTATTACGTTATAACGTTATACTATATAACGTAATACGTTGTAACGTTATACCATATAACGTATTACGTTATAACGTTATACCATAGAACGTTAAACTATATAGCGTAATACGTTATAACGTTATATCATATAACGTTATACCACATAGCGTTACACTATATAACGTAATACGTTGTAACGTTGTACCATATAACGTCATACCATATAACGTTATACTATATAACGTAATACGTTGTAACTTTATACCATATAACGTATTACGTTATAATGTTATATCATATAACGTTATACTATATAACTTAATACGTTATAACGTTATACCATATAACGTATTACGTTATAATGTTATACCATATAACGTATTACGTTATAACGTTATACCATATAACGTTATACTATATATCTTAATACCTTATAACGTTATAACATATAACGTTATACTATATAACGTAATACGTTATAACGTTATAACATATAACGTTATACTATATAACGTATTACGTTATAACGTTATACCATAGAACGTTAAACTATATAGCGTAATACGTTATAACGTTATAACATATAGCGTTAAACCATATAGCGTTATACTATATAGCGTAATACGTTGTAACGTTGTACCATATAACGTCATACCATATGACGTTATACTATATAAGGTAATACGTTGTAACGTTATACCATATGACGTATTACGTTATAACGTTATACTATATAACGTAATACGTTGTAAGGTTATACAATATAATGTATTACGTTATAAGATTATACCATATAACGTATTACGTTATAACGTTATACCATATAACGTCATACCATATAACGTTACACTATATAACGTAATACGTTATAACGTTATGCCATATAACGTATTACGTTATAATGTAATACCATATAACCATATACTATATAACTTAATACGTTATAACGTTATACTATATAACGTAATACGTTGTAACGTTATACCATATAACGTATTACGTTAAAACGTTATACCATATAACGTTATATTATATAACGTATTACGTTATAACGTTATAACATATAACGTTATACCATATAACGTTATGCCATATAACGTATTACGATATAACGGTATTCCATATAACGTTATATTATATAACGTTGTACTATATAACGTAATACGTTATAACGTTATGCCATAGAACGTATTACGTTATAACGGTATTACATATAACGTTATATTACATAACGTAATACGTTATAACGTTATATCATATAACGTATTACGTTATAACGGTATTCCATATAGCGTTATACTATATAACGTAATACGTTATAACGTTATACCGTATAACGTTATACTATATAACGTAATACGTTATAACGTTATACTATATAACGTAATACGTTGTAACGTTATACTATATAACGTAATACGTTATATCGTTATGCCATATAACTTATTACGTTATAACGTGATACCATATAACGTTATACTATATAACTTAATACGTTGTAACGTTATACCATATAACGTATTTCGTTAAAACGTTAAACCATTTAACGTTAAACTATATAGCGTATTACGTTATAACGTTATGCCATTTAACGTTAAACTATACAGTGTAATACGTTATAACGTTATACTATATAACGTAATACGTTATAACGTTATGCCATATAACGTATTACGTTATAACGGTATAAAAAATAACGTTATACGATATAACATAATACGCTATAACGTTATACCATATAACGTATTACGTTATAATGTTATACCATATAACGTATTACGTTATAACGATATACTATATAACGTAACACGTCATAACGTTATACTATATAACGTAATACGTTGTAACGTTATACCACACATCGTATTACGTTATAACGTTATACCATATAACGTTATACCGTAAAACGTTATGCCATATAACGTATTACGTTATAACGTTATACCATATAACGTTATACTATATAACGTAATACGTTATAACGATATACTATATAACGTAATACGTTGTAACGTTATACCATATAACGTATTACGTTATAACGTTATACTATATAACGTAATACGTTGTAACGTTATACCATATAACGTATTACGTTATAACGTTATACCATAGAACGTTAAACTATATAGCGTAATACGTTATAACGTTATATCATATAACGTTATACCACATAGCGTTACACTATATAACGTAATACGTTGTAACGTTGTACCATATAACGTCATACCATATAACGTTATACTATATAACGTAATACGTTGTAACTTTATACCATATAACGTATTACGTTATAATGTTATATCATATAACGTTATACTATATAACTTAATACGTTATAACGTTATACCATATAACGTATTACGTTATAATGTTATACCATATAACGTATTACGTTATAACGTTATACCATATAACGTTATACTATATATCTTAATACCTTATAACGTTATAACATATAACGTTATACTATATAACGTAATACGTTATAACGTTATAACATATAACGTTATACTATATAACGTATTACGTTATAACGTTATACCATAGAACGTTAAACTATATAGCGTAATACGTTATAACGTTATAACATATAGCGTTAAACCATATAGCGTTATACTATATAACGTAATACGTTGTAACGTTGTACCATATAACGTCATACCATATGACGTTATACTATATAAGGTAATACGTTGTAACGTTATACCATATGACGTATTACGTTATAACGTTATACTATATAACGTAATACGTTGTAAGGTTATACAATATAATGTATTACGTTATAAGATTATACCATATAACGTATTACGTTATAACGTTATACCATATAACGTCATACCATATAACGTTACACTATATAACGTAATACGTTATAACGTTATGCCATATAACGTATTACGTTATAATGTAATACCATATAACGTTATACTATATAACTTAATACGTTATAACGTTATACTATATAACGTAATACGTTGTAACGTTATACCATATAACGTATTACGTTAAAACGTTATACCATATAACGTTATATTATATAACGTATTACGTTATAACGTTATACCATATAACGTATTACGTTATAACGTTATACCATATATTGTTAAACTATATATACCGGAATACGTTATAACGTTATACCGTATAAGGTATTACGTTATAACGTTATACCGTATAAGGTATTACGTTATAACGTTATACCATATAACGCTATACTATATAACATAATACTTTATAACGCTATACCAGATAACGTAATACGTTATAACGTTATACGATATATTGTTATACTATATCACGTAATACGTTATAACGTTATAGCACATATCGTATTACGTTATAAGGTTGTACCATTTAACGATATACGATATAACGTAATACGTTATAACGTTATATCGTATAACCTATTACGTTATAACCTTATACCATATAAGGTTATACAACATAAGGTAATACGTCATAACGATTTTCCATATAACGTAATATGTTATAATGTTATACCATAGAACTTTATACCATATAACGTATTACGTTATAACCTTATACCATATAACGTTATACTGTATAACGTAATACGCTATAACATTATAATATATAACGACATACTTTATAACGTAATACGTTATAACGATATACCATATAACGTACTATGTTATAACGTTATACCATGTAACGTAGAACGTTATAACGTTATACCATGTAACATAATTCGTTATAACGTAATACATCATAACGTTTTACCAGATAACGTTATTCCATATAACGTATTACGTTATAACGTTATACCATAGAACGTATTTCATTTTGACGTTATACCATATAACGTATTACGTTAAAACCATATACCATATAACGTTATACTATATAACGTAATTCGTTACAACTTTATACGTTATGACGTTATACCGTATAAAGTATTACGTTATAGCGTTATACCATATAACGAATTACGTTATAACGTTATACCATTTAACGTATTACTATATAACATAATACTGTATAACGTAATACGTTATAACGATTTACCATATAACGTTATACCATATAACGTATTACGTTGTATCGTTAAACCATATAACGTTATACTATATAACGTCATACGTTATAACGTTATACCATGTAGCATATTACGTTATAACGTTATACCATATAACGTATTTCGTTATGACGTTATACCATATAACGTATTTCGTTGTAACGTTATACTATATAACGTAACACGTCATGTCGTTATACTATATAACGTAATACGTTGTAACGTTATATCACACATCGTATTACGTTATAACGTTAAACCATATAACGTTATACCATATAACGTTATACCATATAACGTTATACTATATAACGTAATACGTTATAAAGTTATGCCATATAACGTATTACGTTATAACGGTATTCCATATAACGTTATATTATATAACGTTATACCATATAACGTATTACGTTATAACGTTGTACCCTATAACGTTATAATATATAACATTATACGTTATAACGTTATACCATACAACGTTATACCATATAAAGTATTACGTTATAACGTTATACTATATAACGTAATACGTTGTAACGTTATACCATATAACATATTACGTTATAACGTTATACTATATATCGGAATACGTTGTAACGTTATACCATATAACGTAATACGTTATAACGTTATACCATGTAACGTTATACCATATAACGTAATACGTTATAACGTTATACCATGTAACGTTATACTATATAACGTAGTACGTTATAACGTTATACCATATAACGTATTACGTTAAAACATTTTACTATATGACGTAATACGTTATAACGTTATGCCATATAACGTATTACGTTTATAACGTAATACCATATAACGTTATATTATATAACATAATACGTTATAATTATAATACGTTATAACGTTATACCTTATAACGTTATACCATTTAACCTTTTACGATATAACGTAATACGTTATAAGGTTATACCATATAACTTTAAACTACATAACATTATACGTCATAACGTTTTACCATATAACGTAATATGTTATAACGTTATACTATATAACGTTATAATATATAACATAATACGTAATAATGTAATACGTTATAACGTTATAACTTATAACGTTATACCATTCAACGATATACGGTATAACGTAATACGTTATATCATTATACCAAATAACGTATTTCGTTGTATCGTTATAGCATATAACGTATTACGTTGTATCGTTATGCCATATAACGTTATAATATATAACGTAACACGTCATAACGTTGTACCATATAACGTAATACGTTATAACGTTATGCCATAGAACGTATTACGTTATAACGGTATTACATATAACGTTATATTACATAACGTAATACGTTATAACGTTATATCATATAACGTATTACGTTATAACGGTATTCCATATAGCGTTATACTATATAACGTAATACGTTATAACGTTATACCGTATAACGTTATACTATATAACGTAATACGTTATAACGTTATACTATATAACGTAATACGTTGTAACGTTATACTATATAACGTAATACGTTATATCGTTATGCCATATAACTTATTACGTTATAACGTGATACCATATAACGTTATACTATATAACTTAATACGTTGTAACGTTATACCATATAACGTATTTCGTTAAAACGTTAAACCATTTAACGTTAAACCATATAGCGTATTACGTTATAACGTTATGCCATTTAACGTTAAACTATACAGTGTAATACGTTATAACGTTATACGATATAACATAATACGCTATAACGTTATACCATATAACGTATTACGTTATAATGTTATACCATATAACGTATTACGTTATAACGATATACTATATAACGTAACACGTCATAACGTTATACTATATAACGTAATACGTTGTAACGTTATACCACACATCGTATTACGTTATAACGTTATACCATATAACGTTATACCGTAAAACGTTATGCCATATAACGTATTACGTTATAACGTTATACCATATAACGTTATACTATATAACGTAATACGTTATAACGATATACTATATAACGTAATACGTTGTAACGTTATACCATATAACGTATTACGTTATAACGTTATACTATATAACGTAATACGTTGTAACGTTATACCATATAACGTATTACGTTATAACGTTATACCATAGAACGTTAAACTATATAGCGTAATACGTTATAACGTTATATCATATAACGTTATACCATATAGCGTTATACTATATAACGTAATACGTCGTAACGTTGTACCATATAACGTCATACCATATAACGTTATACTATATAACGTAATACGTTGTAACTTTATACCATATAACGTATTACGTTATAATGTTATATCATATAACGTTATACTATATAACTTAATACGTTATAACGTTATACCATATAACGTATTACGTTATAATGTTATACCATATAACGTATTACGTTATAACGTTATACCATATAACGTTATACTATATATCTTAATACCTTATAACGTTATAACATATAACGTTATACTATATAACGTAATACGTTATAACGTTATAACATATAACGTTATACTATATAACGTATTACGTTATAACGTTATACCATAGAACGTTAAACTATATAGCGTAATACGTTATAACGTTATAACATATAGCGTTAAACCATATAGCGTTATACTATATAACGTAATACGTTGTAACGTTGTACCATATAACGTCATACCATATGACGTTATACTATATAAGGTAATACGTTGTAACGTTATACCATATGACGTATTACGTTATAAGATTATACCATATAACGTATTACGTTAGAACGTTATACCATATAACGTTATATTATATAACGTAATACTTTGTGACCTTATACCATATAACGTATTACGTTATAACGTTATACCATAGAACGTTAAACTATATAGCGAAATACGTTATAACGTTATATCATATAACGTTATACCATATAGCGTTATACTATATAACGTAATACGTTGTAACGTTGTACTATATAACGTTATACCATATGACGTTATACTATATAACGTAAGACGTTGTAACGTTATACCATATGACGTATTACGTTATAACGTTATACTATATAACGTAATACGTTGTAAGGTTATACAATATAGAGTATTACGTTATAACATTATACCATATAACGTATTACGTTATAACGTTATACCATATAACGTTATATTATATAACGTAATACGTTATAACGTTATACCATATAACGTATTACTTTATAACGTTGTACCATATAACTTTATACCATATAACGTATTACGTTATAACGTTATACTGTATAACGTAATACGTTGTAACGTTATACCATATAACGTATTACGTTAAAATGTTATACCATTTAACTTTAAACTATATAGCGTTATACGTTATATCGTTATACCATATAACGTTATACTATATAGCGTTATACTATATAACGTGATACGTTGTAACGTTTTACCATATAACGTCATACCATATAACGTTACACTATATAACGTAATACGTTGTAACGTTATACCATATAACGTATTACGTTGTAACGTTATACTATATAACGTAATACGTTGTAAGGTTATACAATATAGAGTATTACGTTATAACATTATACCATATAACGTATTACGTTATAACGTTATACCATATAACGTATTACGTTATAACGTTATACCATAGAACGTTAAACTATATAGCGTAATACGTTATAACGTTATAACATATAGCGTTAAACCATATAGCGTTATACTATATAACGTAATACGTTGTAACGTTGTACCATATAACGTCATACCATATGACGTTATACTATATAAGGTAATACGTTGTAACGTTATACCATATGACGTATTACGTTATAAGATTATACCATATAACGTATTACGTTAGAACGTTATACCATATAACGTTATATTATATAACGTAATACGTTGTAAGGTTATACAATATAAAGTATTACGTTATAACATTATACCATATAACGTATTACGTTATAACGTTATACCATATAACGTCATACCATATAACGTTACACTATATAACGTAATACGTTATAACGTTATGCCATATAACGTATTACGTTATAATGTAATACCATATAACGTTATACTATATAACTTAATACGTTATAACGTTATACTATATAACGTAATACGTTGTAACGTTATACCATATAACGTATTACGTTAAAACGTTATACCATATAACGTTATATTATATAACGTATTACGTTATAACGTTATAACGTATAACGTTATACCATATAACGTTATGCCATATAACGTATTACGATATAACGGTATTCCATATAACGTTATATTATATAACGTAATACGTTATAACGTTATACCATATAACGTATTACGTTATAACGTTGTACCATATAACGTTATACCATATAACGTATTACGTTATAACGTTATACCATATAACGTTATACTATATAACGTAATACGTTGTAACGTTATACCATATAACGTATTACGTTATAACGTTATACTATATAACGTAATACGTTGTGACCTTATACCATATAACGTATTACGTTATAACGTTATACCATAGAACGTTAAACTATATAGCGAAATACGTTATAACGTTATATCATATAACGTTATACCATATAGCGTTATACTATATAACGTAATACGTTGTAACGTTGTACTATATAACGTTATACCATATGACGTTATACTATATAACGTAAGACGTTGTAACGTTATACCATATGACGTATTACGTTATAACGTTATACTATATAACTTAATACGTTATAACGTTATACTATATAACGTAATACGTTGTAACATTATACTATATAACGTAATACGTTATAACGTTATACCATACAACGTATTACGTTATGGCGGTATAAAAAATAACGTTATACGATATAACATAATACGTTATAACGTTATACCGTATAACGTATTACGTTATAACGTTATACCGTATAACGTATTACGTTATAACGATATACTATATAACGTAACACGTCATATCGTTATACTATATAACGTAATACGTTGTAACGTTATATCACACATCGTATTACGTTATAACGTTAAACCATATAACGTTATACCATATAACGTTATACCATATAACGTTATACTATATAACGTAATACGTTATAAAGTTATGCCATATAACGTATTACGTTATAACGGTATTCCATATAACGTTATATTATATAACGTTATACCATATAACGTATTACGTTATAACGTTGTACCCTATAACGTTATAATATATAACATTATACGTTATAACGTTATACCATACAACGTTATACCATATAAAGTATTACGTTATAACGTTATACTATATAACGTAATACGTTGTAACGTTATACCATATAACATATTACGTTATAACGTTATACTATATATCGGAATACGTTGTAACGTTATACCATATAACGTAATACGTTATAACGTTATACCATGTAACGTTATACCATATAACGTAATACGTTATAACGTTATACCATGTAACGTTATACTATATAACGTAGTACGTTATAACGTTATACCATATAACGTATTACGTTAAAACATTTTACTATATGACGTAATACGTTATAACGTTATGCCATATAACGTATTACGTTTATAACGTAATACCATATAACGTTATATTATATAACATAATACGTTATAATTATAATACGTTATAACGTTATACCTTATAACGTTATACCATTTAACCTTTTACGATATAACGTAATACGTTATAAGGTTATACCATATAACTTTAAACTACATAACATTATACGTCATAACGTTTTACCATATAACGTAATATGTTATAACGTTATACTATATAACGTTATAATATATAACATAATACGTAATAATGTAATACGTTATAACGTTATAACTTATAACGTTATACCATTCAACGATATACGGTATAACGTAATACGTTATATCATTATACCAAATAACGTATTTCGTTGTATCGTTATAGCATATAACGTATTACGTTGTATCGTTATGCCATATAACGTTATAATATATAACGTAACACGTCATAACGTTGTACCATATAACGTAATACGTTATAACGTTATGCCATAGAACGTATTACGTTATAACGGTATTACATATAACGTTATATTACATAACGTAATACGTTATAACGTTATATCATATAACGTATTACGTTATAACGGTATTCCATATAGCGTTATACTATATAACGTAATACGTTATAACGTTATACCGTATAACGTTATACTATATAACGTAATACGTTATAACGTTATACTATATAACGTAATACGTTGTAACGTTATACTATATAACGTAATACGTTATATCGTTATGCCATATAACTTATTACGTTATAACGTGATACCATATAACGTTATACTATATAACTTAATACGTTGTAACGTTATACCATATAACGTATTTCGTTAAAACGTTAAACCATTTAACGTTAAACCATATAGCGTATTACGTTATAACGTTATGCCATTTAACGTTAAACTATACAGTGTAATACGTTATAACGTTATACGATATAACATAATACGCTATAACGTTATACCATATAACGTATTACGTTATAATGTTATACCATATAACGTATTACGTTATAACGATATACTATATAACGTAACACGTCATAACGTTATACTATATAACGTAATACGTTGTAACGTTATACCACACATCGTATTACGTTATAACGTTATACCATATAACGTTATACCGTAAAACGTTATGCCATATAACGTATTACGTTATAACGTTATACCATATAACGTTATACTATATAACGTAATACGTTATAACGATATACTATATAACGTAATACGTTGTAACGTTATACCATATAACGTATTACGTTATAACGTTATACTATATAACGTAATACGTTGTAACGTTATACCATATAACGTATTACGTTATAACGTTATACCATAGAACGTTAAACTATATAGCGTAATACGTTATAACGTTATATCATATAACGTTATACCATATAGCGTTATACTATATAACGTAATACGTCGTAACGTTGTACCATATAACGTCATACCATATAACGTTATACTATATAACGTAATACGTTGTAACTTTATACCATATAACGTATTACGTTATAATGTTATATCATATAACGTTATACTATATAACTTAATACGTTATAACGTTATACCATATAACGTATTACGTTATAATGTTATACCATATAACGTATTACGTTATAACGTTATACCATATAACGTTATACTATATATCTTAATACCTTATAACGTTATAACATATAACGTTATACTATATAACGTAATACGTTATAACGTTATAACATATAACGTTATACTATATAACGTATTACGTTATAACGTTATACCATAGAACGTTAAACTATATAGCGTAATACGTTATAACGTTATAACATATAGCGTTAAACCATATAGCGTTATACTATATAACGTAATACGTTGTAACGTTGTACCATATAACGTCATACCATATGACGTTATACTATATAAGGTAATACGTTGTAACGTTATACCATATGACGTATTACGTTATAAGATTATACCATATAACGTATTACGTTAGAACGTTATACCATATAACGTTATATTATATAACGTAATACTTTGTGACCTTATACCATATAACGTATTACGTTATAACGTTATACCATAGAACGTTAAACTATATAGCGAAATACGTTATAACGTTATATCATATAACGTTATACCATATAGCGTTATACTATATAACGTAATACGTTGTAACGTTGTACTATATAACGTTATACCATATGACGTTATACTATATAACGTAAGACGTTGTAACGTTATACCATATGACGTATTACGTTATAACGTTATACTATATAACGTAATACGTTGTAAGGTTATACAATATAGAGTATTACGTTATAACATTATACCATATAACGTATTACGTTATAACGTTATACCATATAACGTTATATTATATAACGTAATACGTTATAACGTTATACCATATAACGTATTACGTTATAACGTTGTACCATATAACTTTATACCATATAACGTATTACGTTATAACGTTATACTGTATAACGTAATACGTTGTAACGTTATACTATATAACGTATTACGTTAAAATGTTATACCATTTAACTTTAAACTATATAGCGTTATACGTTATATCGTTATACCATATAACGTTATACTATATAGCGTTATACTATATAACGTGATACGTTGTAACGTTTTACCATATAACGTCATACCATATAACGTTACACTATATAACGTAATACGTTGTAACGTTATACCATATAACGTATTACGTTGTAACGTTATACTATATAACGTAATACGTTGTAAGGTTATACAATATAGAGTATTACGTTATAACATTATACCATATAACGTATTACGTTATAACGTTATACCATATAACGTATTACGTTATAACGTTATACCATAGAACGTTAAACTATATAGCGTAATACGTTATAACGTTATAACATATAGCGTTAAACCATATAGCGTTATACTATATAACGTAATACGTTGTAACGTTGTACCATATAACGTCATACCATATGACGTTATACTATATAAGGTAATACGTTGTAACGTTATACCATATGACGTATTACGTTATAAGATTATACCATATAACGTATTACGTTAGAACGTTATACCATATAACGTTATATTATATAACGTAATACGTTGTAAGGTTATACAATATAAAGTATTACGTTATAACATTATACCATATAACGTATTACGTTATAACGTTATACCATATAACGTCATACCATATAACGTAACACTATATAACGTAATACGTTATAACGTTATGCCATATAACGTATTACGTTATAATGTAATACCATATAACGTTATACTATATAACTTAATACGTTATAACGTTATACTATATAACGTAATACGTTGTAACGTTATACCATATAACGTATTACGTTAAAACGTTATACCATATAACGTTATATTATATAACGTATTACGTTATAACGTTATAACGTATAACGTTATACCATATAACGTTATGCCATATAACGTATTACGATATAACGGTATTCCATATAACGTTATATTATATAACGTAATACGTTATAACGTTATACCATATAACGTATTACGTTATAACGTTGTACCATATAACGTTATACCATATAACGTATTACGTTATAACGTTATACCATATAACGTTATACTATATAACGTAATACGTTGTAACGTTATACCATATAACGTATTACGTTATAACGTTATACTATATAACGTAATACGTTGTGACCTTATACCATATAACGTATTACGTTATAACGTTATACCATAGAACGTTAAACTATATAGCGAAATACGTTATAACGTTATATCATATAACGTTATACCATATAGCTTTATACTATATAACGTAATACGTTGTAACGTTGTACTATATAACGTTATACCATATGACGTTATACTATATAACGTAAGACGTTGTAACGTTATACCATATGACGTATTACGTTATAACGTTATACTATATAACGTAATACGTTGTAAGGTTATACAATATAGAGTATTACGTTATAACATTATACCATATAACGTATTACGTTATAACGTTATACCATATAACGTTATATTATATAACGTAATACGTTATAACGTTATACCATATAACGTATTACATTATAACGTTGTACCATATAACGTTATACCATATAACGTATTACGTTATAACGTTATACTGTATAACGTAATACGTTGTAACGTTATACCATATAACGTATTACGTTAAAATGTTATACCATTTAACTTTAAACTATATAGCGTTATACGTTATATCGTTATACCATATAACGTTATACTATATAGCGTTATACTATATAACGTGATACGTTGTAACGTTTTACCATATAACGTCATACCATATAACGTTACACTATATAACGTAATACGTTGTAACGTTATACCATATAACGTATTACGTTGTAACGTTATACTATATAACGTAATACGTTGTAAGGTTATACAATATAGAGTATTACGTTATAACATTATACCATATAACGTATTACGTTATAACGTTATACCATATAACGTATTACGTTATAACGTTATACCATAGAACGTTAAACTATATAGCGTAATACGTTATAACGTTATAACATATAGCGTTAAACCATATAGCGTTATACTATATAACGTAATACGTTGTAACGTTGTACCATATAACGTCATACCATATGACGTTATACTATATAAGGTAATACGTTGTAACGTTATACCATATGACGTATTACGTTATAAGATTATACCATATAACGTATTACGTTAGAACGTTATACCATATAACGTTATATTATATAACGTAATACGTTGTAAGGTTTTACAATATAAAGTATTACGTTATAACATTATACCATATAACGTATTACGTTATAACGTTATACCATATAACGTCATACCATATAACGTTACACTATATAACGTAATACGTTATAACGTTAAGCCATATAACGTATTACGTTATAATGTAACACCATATAACGTTATACTATATAACTTAATACGTTATAACGTTATACTATATAACGTAATACGTTGTAACGTTATACCATATAACGTATTACGTTAAAACGTTATACCATATAACGTTATATTATATAACGTATAACGTTATAACGTTATACCATATAACGTTATATTATATAACGTATTACGTTATAACGTTATAACATATAACGTTATACCATATAACGTTATGCCATATAACGTATTACGATATAACGGTATTCCATATAACGTTATATTATATAACGTAATACGTTATAACGTTATACCATATAACGTATTACGTTATAACGTTGTACCATATAACGTTATACCATATAACGTATTACGTTATAACGTTATACCATATAACGTTATACTATATAACGTAATACGTTGTAACGTTATACCATATAACGTATTACGTTATAACGTTATACTATATAACGTAATACGTTGTGACCTTATACCATATAACGTATTACGTTATAACGTTATACCATAGAACGTTAAACTATATAGCGAAATACGTTATAACGTTATATCATATAACGTTATACCATATAGCGTTATACTATATAACGTAATACGTTGTAACGTTGTACTATATAACGTTATACCATATGACGTTATACTATATAACGTAAGACGTTGTAACGTTATACCATATGACGTATTACGTTATAACGTTATACTATATAACGTAATACGTTGTAAGGTTATACAATATAGAGTATTACGTTATAACATTATTCCATATAACGTATTACGTTATAACGTTATACCATATAACGTTATATTATATAACGTAATACGTTATAACGTTATACCATATAACGTATTACGTTATAACGTTGTACCATATAACGTTATACCATATAACGTATTACGTTATAACGTTATACTGTATAACGTAATACGTTGTAACGTTATACCATATAACGTATTACGTTAAAATGTTATACCATTTAACTTTAAACTATATAGCGTTATACGTTATATCGTTATACCATATAACGTTATACTATATAGCGTTATACTATATAACGTGATACGTTGTAACGTTTTACCATATAACGTCATACCATATAACGTTACACTATATAACGTAATACGTTGTAACGTTATACCATATAACGTATTACGTTGTAACGTTATACTATATAACGTAATACGTTGTAAGGTTATACAATATAGAGTATTACGTTATAACATTATACCATATAACGTATTACGTTATAACGTTATACCATATAACGTATTACGTTATAACGTTATACTGTATAACGTAATACGTTATAACGTTATGCCATATAACGTATTACGTTATAATGTAATACCATATAACGTTATACTATATAACTTAATACGTTATAACGTTATACTATATAACGTAATACGTTGTAACGTTATACCATATAACGTATTACGTTAAAACGTTATACCATATAACGTTATACTATATAACGTAATACGTTATAACGTTATACTATATAACGTAATACCATATAACGTTATACCATATAACGTTATGCCATATAACGTATTACGTTATAATGTAATACCATATAACGTTATATTATATAACGTAATACGTTATAACGTTATACCATATAACGTATTACGTTATAACGTTGTACCATATAACGTTATACCATATAACGTATTACGTTATAACGTTATACCATATAACGTTACACTATATAACGTAATACGTTATAACGTTATACTATATAACGTAATACGTTATAACGTTATGCCATATAACGTATTACGTTATAATGTAATAACATATAACGTTATACTATATAAATTAATACGTTATAACGTTATACTATATAACGTAATACGTTGTAACGATATACCATATAACGTATTACGTTAAAACGTTATACCATTTAACGTTATACTATATAACGTAATACGTTATAACGTTATACTATATAACGTAATACGTTATCACGTTACACCATATAATGTATTACGTTATAATGTTATACCATATAACGTATTACGTTGTAACGTTATACCATATAACGTTATACTATATATCTTAATACGTTATAACGTTATAACATATAACGTTATACTATATAACGTAATACGTTATAACGTTATACCATAAAACGTTATACTATATAACGTATTACGTTATAACGTTATACCATAGAACGTTAAACTATATAGCGTAATACGTTATAACGTTATATCATATAGCGTTATACCATATAGCGTTATACTATTTAACGTAATACGTTGTAACGTTTTACCACATAACGTCATACCATATAACGTTATACTATAAAACGTAATACGTTGTAACGTTATACCATATAAAGTATTACGTTATAACGTTATACTATATAACGTAATACGTTGCAACGTTATACCACATAACGTTATACCATATAACGTTATACTATATAACTTAATACGTTATAACGTTATACCATATAACGTTATACCATATAACGTTATGCCATATAACGTATTACGATATAACGGTATTCCATATAACGTTATATTATATAACGTAATACGTTATAACGTTATACCATATAACGTTATACTATATAACGTAATATGTTATAACGTTATACTATATAACGTAATACGTTATAACGTTATGCCATATAACGTATTACGTTATAATGTAATACTATATAACGTTATACTATATAACTTAATACGTTATAACGTTATACTATATAACGTAATACGTTGTAACTTTATACCATATAACGTATTACGTTATAATGTTATACCATATAACGTATTACGTTATAACGTTATACCATATAACGTTATACTATATATCTTAATACGTTGTAACGTTATACCATATAACGTACTACGTTATAACGTTATACCATAGAACGTTAAACTATATAGCGTAATACGTTATAACGTTATATCATATAACGTTATATCATAGAGCGTTATACTATATAACGTAATACGTTGTAACGTTGTACCATATAACGTCATACCATATAACGTTATACTAAATAACGTAATACGTTGTAACGTTATACCATATAACGTATTACGTTATAACGTTATACTATATAACGTAATACGTTGTGAGGTTATACCATATAACGTATTACGTTATAACATTATACCATATAACGTATTACGTTATAACGTTATACCATATGACGTTATATTATATAACTTATTACGTTATAACGTTATACCATATAACGTATTACGTTATAACGTTATACCATATAACGTTATACTATATATCTTAATACGTTATAACGTTATAACATATAACGTTATACTATATAACGTAATACGTTATAACGTTATACCATATAACGTTATACTATATAACGTATTACGTTATAACGTTATACCATAGAACGTTAAACTATATAGCGTAATACGTTATAACGTTATATCATATAGCGTTATACCATATAGCGTTATACTATATAACGTAATACGTTGTAACGTTGTACCACATAACGTCATACCATATAACGTTATACTATAAAACGTAATACGTTGTAACGTTATACCATATAACGTATTACGTTATAACGTTATACTATATAACGTAATACGTTGTAACGTTGTACCACATAACGTTATACCATATAACGTTATACTATATAACTTAATACGTTATAACGTTATACCATATAACGTTATACCATATAACGTTATGCCATATAACGTATTACGATATAACGGTATTCCATATAACGTTATATTATATAACGTAATACGTTATAACGTTATACCATATAACGTTATACTATATAACGTAATATGTTATAACGTTATACTATATAACGTAATACGTTTTAACGTTATGCCATATAACGTATTACGTTATAATGTAATACCATATAACGTTTTACTATATATCTTAATACGTTATAACGTTATAACATATAACGTTATACTATATAACGTAATACGTTATAACGTTATACCATATAACGTTATACTATAAAACGTATTACGTTATAACGTTATACCATAGAACGTTAAACTATATAGCGTAATACGTTATAACGTTATAACATATAGCGTTAAACCATATAGCGTTATACTATATAACGTAATACGTTGTAACGTTGTACCATATAACGTCATACCATATGACGTTATACTATATAAGGTAATACGTTGTAACGTTATACCATATGACGTATTACGTTATAAGATTATACCATATAACGTATTACGTTAGAACGTTATACCATATAACGTTATATTATATAACGTAATACGTTGTAAGGTTATACAATATAAAGTATTACGTTATAACATTATACCATATAACGTATTACGTTATAACGTTATACCATATAACGTCATACCATATAACGTTACACTATATAACGTAATACGTTATAACGTTATGCCATATAACGTATTACGTTATAATGTAATACCATATAACGTTATAGTATATAACTTAATACGTTATAACGTTATACTATATAACGTAATACGTTGTAACGTTATACCATATAACGTATTACGTTAAAACGTTATACCATATAACGTTATATTATATAACGTATTACGTTATAACGTTATAACGTATAACGTTATACCATATAACGTTATGCCATATAACGTATTACGATATAACGGTATTCCATATAACGTTATTTATATAACGTAATACGTTATAACGTTATACCATATAACGTATTACGTTATAACGTTGTACCATATAACGTTATACCATATAACGTATTACGTTATAACGTTATACCATATAACGTTATACTATATAACGTAATACGTTGTAACGTTATACCATATAACGTATTACGTTATAACGTTGTACCATATAACGTTATACCATATAACGTAATACGTTGTAAGGTTATACAATATAGAGTATTACGTTATAACATTATACCATATAACGTATTACGTTATAACGTTATACCATATAACGTTATATTATATAACGTAATACGTTATAACGTTATACCATATAACGTATTACGTTATAACGTTGTACCATATAACGTTATACCATATAACGTTATACTATATAGCGTTATACTATATAACGTGATACGTTGTAACGTTTTACCATATAACGTCATACCATATAACGTTACACTATATAACGTAATACGTTGTAACGTTAAACCATATAACGTATTACGTTGTAACGTTATACTATATAACGTAATACGTTGTAAGGTTATACAATATAGAGTATTACGTTATAACATTATACCATATAACGTATTACGTTATAACGTTATACCATATAACGTATTACGTTATAACGTTGTACCATATAACGTTATGCCATATAACGTATTACGTTATAATGTAATACCATATAACGTTATATTATATAACGTAATACGTTATAACGTTATACCATATAACGTATTACGTTATAACGTTGTACCATATAACGTTATACCATATAACGTATTACGTTATAACGTTATACCATATAACGTTACACTATATAACGTAATACGTTATAACGTTATACTATATAACGTAATACGTTATAACGTTATGCCATATAACGTATTACGTTATAATGTAATACCATATAACGTTATACTATATAAATTAATACGTTATAACGTTATACTATATAACGTAATACGTTGTAACGATATACCATATAACGTATTACGTTAAAACGTTATACCATTTAACGTTATACTATATAACGTAATACGTTATAACGTTATACTATATAACGTAATACGTTATCACGTTACACCATATAATGTATTACGTTATAATGTTATACCATATAACGTATTACGTTGTAACGTTATACCATATAACGTTATACTATATATCTTAATACGTTATAACGTTATAACATATAACGTTATACTATAAAACGTAATACGTTGTAACGTTATACCATATAAAGTATTACGTTATAACGTTATACTATATAACGTAATACGATGCAACGTTATACCACATAACGTTATACCATATAACGTTATACTATATAACTTAATACGTTATAACGTTATACCATATAACGTTATACCATATAACGTTATGCCATATAACGTATTACGATATAACGGTATTCCATATAACGTTATATTATATAACGTAATACGTTATATCGTTATACCATATAACGTTATACTATATAACGTAATATGTTATAACGTTATACTATATAACGTAATACGTTGTAACTTTATACCATATAACGTATTACGTTATAATGTTATACCATATAACGTATTACGTTATAACGTTATACCATATAACGTTATACTATATATCTTAATACGTTGTAACGTTATACCATATAACGTACTACGTTATAACGTTATACCATAGAACGTTAAACTATATAGCGTAATACGTTATAACGTTATATCATATAACGTTATATCATAGAGCGTTATACTATATAACGTAATACGTTGTAACGTTGTACCATATAACGTCATACCATATAACGTTATACTAAATAACGTAATACGTTGTAACGTTATACCATATAACGTATTACGTTATAACGTTATACTATATAACGTAATACGTTGTGAGGTTATACCATATAACGTATTACGTTATAACATTATACCATATAACGTATTACGTTATAACGTTATACCATATAACGTTATATTATATAACTTATTACGTTATAACGTTATACCATATAACGTATTACGTTATAACGTTATACCATATAACGTTATACTATATATCTTAATACGTTATAACGTTATAACATATAACGTTATACTATATAACGTAATACGTTATAACGTTATACCATATAACGTTATACTATATAACGTATTACGTTATAACGTTATACCATAGAACGTTAAACTTTATAGCGTAATACGTTATAACGTTATATCATATAGCGTTATACCATATAGCGTTATACTATATAACGTAATACGTTGTAACGTTGTACCACATAACGTCATACCATATAACGTTATACTATAGAACGTAATACGTTGTAACGTTATACCATATAACGTATTACGTTATAACGTTATACTATATAACGTAATACGTTGTAACGTTGTACCACATAACGTTATACCATATAACGTTATACTATATAACTTAATACGTTATAACGTTATACCATATAACGTTATACCATATAACGTTATGCCATATAACGTATTACGATATAACGGTATTCCATATAACGTTATATTATATAACGTAATACGTTATAACGTTATACCATATAACGTTATACTATATAACGTAATATGTTATAACGTTATACTATATAACGTAATACGTTATAACGTTATGCCATATAACGTATTACGTTATAATGTAATACCATATAACGTTTTACTATATATCTTAATACGTTATAACGTTATAACATATAACGTTATTCTATATAACGTAATACGTTATAACGTTATACCATATAACGTTATACTATAAAACGTAATACGTTATAACGTTATACTATATAACGTAATACGTTGTAACGTTATACCATATAACGTATTACGTTATAATGTTATACCATATAACGTATTACGTTATAACGTTATACCATATAACGTTATACTATATATCTTAATACGTTGTAACGTTGTACCACATAACGTTATACCATATAACGTTATACTATATAACTTAATACGTTATATCGTTATACTATATAACGTAATACGTTGTGAGGTTATACCATATAACGTATTACGTTATAACATTATACCATATAACGTATTACGTTATAACGTTATACCATATAGCGTTATATTATATAACTTATTACGTTATAACGTTATACCATATAACGTATTACGTTATAACGTTATATAATATAACGTATTACGTTATAAAGTTATACCATATAACGTTATATTATACAACTTAATACGTTATAACGTCATACCATATAACGTATTACGTTATAACGTTATATAATATAACGTATTACGTTATAACGTTATACCATATAACGTCATATTATACAACTTAATACGTTATAACGTTATACCATATAACGCATTACGTTATAACGTTATACCATATAACGTACTACGTTATAACGTTATACCTTAGAACGTTAAACTATATAGCGTAATACATTATAACGTTATATCATATAACGTTATACCATAGAGCGTTATACTATATAACGTAATACGTTGTAACGTTGTACCATATAACGTCATACCATATAACGTTATACTATATAACGTAATACGTTGTAACGTTATACCATATAACGTATTACGTTATAACGTTATACTATATCACGTAATACGTTGTGAGGTTATACCATATAACGTATTACGTTATAACATTATACCATATAACGTATTACGTTATAACGTTATACCATATAACGTTATATTATATAACTTATTACGTTATAACGTTATACCATATAACGTATTACGTTATAACGTTATACTGTATAACGTAATACGTTGTAACGTTATACCATATAACGTATTACGTTAAAATGTTATACCATTTAACGTTAAACTATATAGCGTAATACGTTATATCGTTATACCATATAACGTTATACTATATTGCGTTATAATATATAACGTAATACGTTGTAACGTTTTACCATATAACGTCATACCATATAACGTTATACTATATAACGTAATACGTTGTAACGTTATACCATATAACGTATTACGTTATAACGTTATACTATATAACGTAATACGTTGTAAGGTTATACCATATAACGTAATACGTTGTAACGTTATACCATATAACGTATTACGTTATAACGTTATACTATATAACGTAATACGTTGTAAGGTTATACCATATAGCGTATTACGTTATAACGTTATACCATATAACGTTATATTATACAACTTAATACGTTATAACGCTATACCATATAACGTTATACCATATAACGTATTACGTTATAACGTTGTACCATATAACGTTATACTATATATCTTAATACGTTATAACGTTATAACATATATCGTTATACTATATAACGTAATACGTTATAACGTTATACCATATAACGTTATACCATATAACGTATTACGTTATAACGTTGTACCATATAACGTTATACTATATAACGTATTACGTTATAACGTTATACCCTAGAACATTAAACTATATAGCGTAATACGTTATAACGTTATATCATATAGCGTTATACCGTATAGCGTTATACTATATAACGTAATACGTTGTAACGTTGTACCACATAACGTCATAATATATAACGTTATACTATAAAACGTAATACGTTGTAACGTTATACCATATAACGTATTACGTTATAACGTTATACTATAAAACGTAATACGTTGTAACGTTGTACCACATAACGTTATACCATATAACGTTATACTATATAACTTAATACGTTATAACGTTATACTATATAACGTAATACGTTGTAACGTTATACCATATAGCGTATTACGTTATAACGTTATACCATATAACGTTATATTATACAACTTAATACGTTATAACGTTATACCATATAACGTATTACGTTATAGCGTTATATAATATAACGTATTACGTTATAATGTTATACTATATAACGTAATACGTTGTAAGGTTATACCATATAGCGTATTACGTTATAACGTTATACCATATAACGTTATATTATACAACTTAATACGTTATAACGTTATACCATATAACGTATTACGTTATAGCGTTATATAATATAACGTATTACGTTATAACGTTATACTATATAACGTATTACGTTATAACGTTATAGCATATAACGTCATATTATATAATTTAATACGTTATAACGTTATACCATATAACGTATTACGTTATAACGTTATACCATATAACGTATTACGTTATAATGTTGTACCATATAACGTTATACTATATAACTTAATACGTTATAACATTATACCATATAGCGTTATACTATATAACTTAATACGATATAACGTTATACTATATAACTTAATACGTTATAACGTTACACAGTATAACGTATTCTGTTATAACGTTATACCATATAACGTATTACGTTATAACGTTATACCATATAACGTTATACTATATAACGTAATACGTTGTAACGTTATACCATATAACGTACTACGTTATATCGTTATACCATAGAACGTTAAACTATATAGCGTAATACGTTATAACGTTATATCATATAACGTTATACCATAGAGCGTTATACTATATAACGTAATACGTTGTAACGTTGTACCATATAACGTCATACCATATAACGTTATACTAAATAACGTAATACGTTGTAACGTTATACCATATAACGTATTACGTTATAACGTTATACTATATAACGTAATACGTTGTGAGGTTATACCATATAACGTATTACGTTATAACATTATACCATATAAAGTATTACGTTATAACGTTGTACCATATAACGTTATACCATATAACGTATTACGTTATAGCGTTATACTGTATAACGTAATACGTTGTAACGTTATACCATATAACGTATTACGTTATAACGTTATACTATATAACGTAATACGTTGTAAGGTTATACCATATAACGTGTTACGTTATAACGTTATACCATATAACGTTATACTATATAACTTAATACGTTATAACGTTATACCATATAACGTATTACGTTATAATGTTATACCATATAACGTATTACGTTATAACGTTATACCATATAACGTTATACTATATATCTTAATACGTTATAACGTTATAACATATAACGTTATACTATATAACGTAATACGTTATAACGTTATACCATATAACGTTATACTATATAACGTATTACGTTATAACGTTATACCATAGAACGTTAAACTATATAGCGTAATACGTTATAACGTTATATCATATAGCGTTATACCATATAGCGTTATACTATATGACGTAATACGTTGTAACGTTGTACCACATAACGTCATACCATATAACGTTATACTATAAAACGTAATACGTTGTAACGTTATACCATATAACGTATTACGTTATAACGTTATACTATATATCGTAATACGTTGTAACGTTGTACCACATAACGTTATACCATATAACGTTATACTGTATAACTTAATACGTTATAACGTTATACTATATAACGTATTACGTTATAACGTTATACCATATAACGTCATTTTATATAACTTAATACGTTATAACGTTACACAGTATAACGTATTCTGTTATAACGTTATACCATATAACGTTATACTATATAACTTAATACGTTATAACGTTATACTATATAACGTAATACGTTGTAACGTTATACCATATAACGTATTACGTTATAACGTTATACCATAGAACGTTAAACTATATAGCGTAATACGTTATAACGTTATATCATATAACGTTATACCATATAGCGTTATACTATATAACGTAATACGTTGTAACGTTGTACCATATAACGTCATACCATATAACGTTATACTATATAACGTAATACGTTGTAACGTTATACCATATAACGTATTACGTTATAACGTTATACTATATAACGTAATACGTTGTAAGGTTATATCATATAACGTATTACGTTATAACGTTATACCATATAACGTTATATTATACAACTTAATACGTAATAACGTTATACCATATAACGTATTACGTTATAACGTTATATAATATAACGTATTACGTTATAACGTTATACTATATAACGTATTACGTTATAACGTTATACCATATAACGTCATATTATATAACTTAATACGTTATAACGTTACACAGTATAACGTATTCTGTTATAACGTTATACCATATAATGTATTACGTTATAACGTTATACCATATAACGTTATACTATATAACGTAATACGTTGTAACGTTATACCATATAACGTACTACGTTATAACGTTATACCATAGAACGTTAAACTATATAGCGTAATACGTTATAACGTTATATCATATAACGTTATATCATAGAGCGTTAAACTATATAACGTAATACGTTGTAACGTTGTACCATATAACGTCATACCATATAACGTTATACTAAATAACGTAATACGTTGTAACGTTATACCATATAACGTATTACGTTATAACGTTATACTATATAACGTAATACGTTGTGAGGTTATACCATATAACGTATTACGTTATAACATTATACCATATAACGTATTACGTTATAACGTTATACCATATAACGTTATATTATATAACTTATTACGTTATAACGTTAAACCATATAACGTATTACGTTTATAACGTTATACCATATAACGTTATACTATATATCTTAATACGTTATAACGTTATAACATATAACGTTATACTATATAACGTAATACGTTATAACGTTATACCATATAACGTTATACTATATAACGTATTACGTTATAACGTTATACCATAGAACGTTAAACTATATAGCGTAATACGTTATAACGTTATATCATATAGCGTTATACCATATAGCGTTATACTATATAACGTAATACGTTGTAACGTTGTACCACATAACGTCATACCATATAACGTTATACTATAAAACGTAATACGTTGTAACGTTATACCATATAACGTATTACGTTATAACGTTATACTATATAACGTAATACGTTGTGAGGTTATACCATATAACGTATTACGTTATAACATTATACCATATAACGTATTACGTTATAACGTTATACCATATAGCGTTATATTATATAACTTATTACGTTATAACGTTATACCATATAACGTATTACGTTATAACGTTATATAATATAACGTATTACGTTATAACGTTATACTATATAACGTATTACGTTATAACGTTATACCATATAACGTCATATTATACAACTTAATACGTTATAACGTTATACCATATAACGTATTACGTTATAACGTTATACCATAGAACGATAAACTATATAGCGTAATACGTTGTAACGTTATACCATATAACGTATTACGTTAAAACGTTACACCATTTAACGTTGTACTATATAACGTAATACGTTTTAACGTTATACCATATAACGTTATACTATATAACTTAATACGTTTTAACGTTATACCATATAGCGTTATACTATATAACTTAATACGTTATAACGTTATACTATATAACTTAATACGTTATAACGTTACACAGTATAACGTATTCTGTTAAAACGTTATACCATATAACGTATTACGTTATAACGTTATACCATATAACGTTATACTATATAACGCAATACGTTGTAACGTTATACCATATAACGTACTACGTTATAACGTTATACCATATAACGTATTACATTATAATGTTATACCATATAACGTATTACGTTATAACGTTATACCATATAACGTGATACTATATAACTTAATACGTTATAACGTTATACCATATAACGTTATACGTTGTAACGTTATACCATATAACGTATTACCTTATAACGTTTTACAATATAACGTAATACGTTATAACGTTATGCCATATAACGTATTACGTTATAACGGTATAAAAAATAACGTTATACTATATAACTTGATACGTTATAACGTTATACTATATAACTTAATACGTTAAAACGTTACACCATATAACGTATTACGTTATAACGTTATACCATATAACGTATTACGTTATAACGTTATACTATATAACGTAATACGTTGTGAGGTTATACCATACATCGTACTACGTTATAACATTATACCATATAACGTATTACGTTATAACGTTATACCATATAACGTTATATTATATAACTTAATACGTTATAACGTTATACCATATAACGTATTACGTTATAACGTTATACCATATAACGTATTACGTTATAACGTTATACCATAGAACGTTAAACTATATAGCGTAATACGTTGTAACGTTATAAAATATAACATATTACGTTAAAACGTTATACCATTTAACGTTATACTATATAACGTAATAAGTTATAACGTTGTACCATATAACGTTATACTATATAACTTAATACGTTTTAACGTTATACCATATAACGTATTACGTTATAATGTTATACCATATAACGTATTACGTTATAACGTTATACCATATAACGTTATACTATATAATTTAGTACGTTATAACGTTATACCATATAACGTTGTACTATATAACGTAATACGTTGTAACGTTATACCATATAACGTATTACGTTATAATGTTATACCATATAACGTATTACGTTATAACGTTATACCATATAACGTTATACTATATAACTTAATACGTTTTAACGTTATACCATATAACGTATTACGTTATAATGTTATACCATATAACGTATTACGTTATAACGTTATACCATATAACGTTATATTATATAACTTAATACGTTATAACGTTATACCATATAACGTATTACGTTATAACGTTATACCATATAACGTATTACGTTATAACGTTACACTATATAACGTAATACGTTGTAACGTTATACCATATAACGTATTACGTTATAACGTTGTACCATAGAACGTTAAACTATACAGCGTAATAGGTTGTAACGTTATACCATATAACTTATTACGTTAAAGCGTTATACCATTTAACGTTATACTATATAACGTAATAAGTTATAACGTTATACCATATAACGTTATACTATATAACTTATTACGTTATAACGTTATACTATATAACTTAAAACGTAATAACGTTATACCATATAACGTATTACGTTATAATGTTATACCATATAACGTATTACGTTATAACGTTATACCATATAACGTGATACTATATAACTTAATACGTTATAATGTTATACCATATAACGTATTACGTTATAACGTTGTACCATATAACGTTATACTATATAACTCAGTACGTTATAACATTATACGATATAACGTTATACTATATAACGTAATACGTTATAACGTTATACCATATAACATTATGCTATATAACGCATTACGTTATAACGTTATACTATATAACGTAATACGTTGTAACGTTATACCATATAACGTATTACGTTAAAACGTTATACCATAGAACGTTAAACTATATAGCGTAATACGTTATAACGTTATATCATATAACGTTATACCATATAACGTTATACTATATAACGTAATACGTTATAACGTTATACCATATAACATTATACTATATAACGTATTACGTTATAACGTTATACTATATAACGTAATACGTTGTAACGTTGTACCATATAACGTAATACGTTATAACGTTATGCCATATAACGTATTACGTTATAACGGTATAAACAATAACGTTATATGATATAACATAATACGTTATAACGTTATACCATATAACGTATTACGTTATAACGTTATACCATATAACGTATTACGTTATAACGATATACTATATAACGTAGCACGTCATAACGTTATACTATATAACGTAATACGTTGTAACGTTATACCACACATCGTATTACGTTTTAACGTTATACCATACAACTTTATACCATATAACGTTATGCCATATAACGTATTACGTTATAACGGTATTCCATATAACGTTATATTATATAACGTAATACGATATAACGTTATACCATATAACGTATTACGTTATAACGTTGTACCATATAACGTTATACCATATAACGTATTACGTTATAACGTTATACCATATAACGTTATACTATATAACGTAATACGTTGTAACGTTATACCATATAACGTATTACGTTATAACGTTATACTATATAACGTAATACGTTGTGTGGTTATACCATATATCGTATTACGTTATAACATTATACCATATAACGTATTACGTTATAACGTTATACCATATAACGTTATATTATATAACTTAATACGTTATAACGTCATACCATATAACGTATTACGTTATAACGTTATACCATATAACGTATTACGTTATAACGTTACACTATATAACGTAATACGTTGTAACGTTATACCATATAACGTATTACGTTATAACGTTATACCATAGAACGTTAAACTATATAGCGTAATACGTTGTAACGTTATACCATATAACGTATTACGTTAAAACGTTACACCATTTAACGTTGTACTATATAACGTAATACGTTTTAACGTTATACCATATAACGTTATACTATATAACTTAATACGTTTTAACGTTATACCATATAGCGTTATACTATATAACTTAATACGTTATAACGTTATACTATATAACTTAATACGTTATAACGTTACACAGTATAACGTATTCTGTTAAAACGTTATACCATATAACGTATTACGTTATAACGTTATACCATATAACGTTATACTATATAACGCAATACGTTGTAACGTTATACCATATAACGTACTACGTTATAACGTTATACCATATAACGTATTACATTATAATGTTATACCATATAACGTATTACGTTATAACGTTATACCATATAACGTGATACTATATAACTTAATACGTTATAACGTTATACCATATAACGTTATACGTTGTAACGTTATACCATATAACGTATTACCTTATAACGTTTTACAATATAACGTAATACGTTATAACGTTATGCCATATAACGTATTACGTTATAACGGTATAAAAAATAACGTTATACTATATAACTTGATACGTTATAACGTTATACTATATAACTTAATACGTTAAAACGTTACACCATATAACGTATTACGTTATAACGTTATACCATATAACGTATTACGTTATAACGTTATACTATATAACGTAATACGTTGTGAGGTTATACCATACATCGTACTACGTTATAACATTATACCATATAACGTATTACGTTATAACGTTATACCATATAACGTTATATTATATAACTTAATACGTTATAACGTTATACCATATAACGTATTACGTTATAACGTTATACCATATAACGTATTACGTTATAACGTTACACTATATAACGTAATACGTTGTAACGTTATACCATATAACGTATTACGTTATAACGTTATACCATAGAACGTTAAACTATATAGCGTAATACGTTGTAACGTTATAAAATATAACATATTACGTTAAAACGTTATACCATTTAACGTTATACTATATAACGTAATAAGTTATAACGTTGTACCATATAACGTTATACTATATAACTTAATACGTTTTAACGTTATACCATATAACGTATTACGTTATAATGTTATACCATATAACGTATTACGTTATAACGTTATACCATATAACGTTATACTATATAATTTAGTACGTTATAACGTTATACCATATAACGCTGTACTATATAACGTAATACGTTGTAACGTTATACCATATAACGTATTACGTTATAATGTTATACCATATAACGTATTACGTTATAACGTTATACCATATAACGTTATACTATATAACTTAATACGTTTTAACGTTATACCATATAACGTATTACGTTATAATGTTATACCATATAACGTATTACGTTATAACGTTATACCATATAACGTTATATTATATAACTTAATACGTTATAACGTTATACCATATAACGTATTACGTTATAACGTTATACCATATAACGTATTACGTTATAACGTTACACTATATAACGTAATACGTTGTAACGTTATACCATATAACGTATTACGTTATAACGTTGTACCATAGAACGTTAAACTATACAGCGTAATAGGTTGTAACGTTATACCATATAACGTATTACGTTAAAGCGTTATACCATTTAACGTTATACTATATAACGTAATAAGTTATAACGTTATACCATATAACGTTATACTATATAACTTATTACGTTATAACGTTATACTATATAACTTAAAACGTAATAACGTTATACCATATAACGTATTACGTTATAATGTTATACCATATAACGTATTACGTTATAACGTTATACCATATAACGTGATACTATATAACTTAATACGTTATAATGTTATACCATATAACGTATTACGTTATAACGTTGTACCATATAACGTTATACTATATAACTTAGTACGTTATAACATTATACGATATAACGTTATACTATATAACGTAATACGTTATAACGTTATACCATATAACATTATGCTATATAACGCATTACGTTATAACGTTATACTATATAACGTAATACGTTGTAACGTTATACCATATAACGTATTACGTTAAAAACGTTATACCATAGAACGTTAAACTATATAGCGTAATACGTTATAACGTTATATCATATAACGTTATACCATATAACGTTATACTATATAACGTAATACGTTATAACGTTATACCATATAACATTATACTATATAACGTATTACGTTATAACGTTATACTATATAACGTAATACGTTGTAACGTTGTACCATATAACGTAATACGTTATAACGTTATGCCATATAACGTATTACGTTATAACGGTATAAACAATAACGTTATATGATATAACATAATACGTTATAACGTTATACCATATAACGTATTACGTTATAACGTTATACCATATAACGTATTACGTTATAACGATATACTATATAACGTAGCACGTCATAACGTTATACTATATAACGTAATACGTTGTAACGTTATACCACACATCGTATTACGTTTTAACGTTATACCATACAACGTTGTACCATATAACGTTATGCCATATAACGTATTACGTTATAACGGTATTCCATATAACGTTATATTATATAACGTAATACGATATAACGTTATACCATATAACGTATTACGTTATAACGTTGTACCATATAACGTTATACCATATAACGTATTACGTTATAACGTTATACCATATAACGTTATACTATATAACGTAATACGTTGTAACGTTATACCATATAACGTATTACGTTATAACGTTATACTATATAACGTAATACGTTGTGAGGTTATACCATATATCGTATTACGTTATAACATTATACCATATAACGTATTACGTTATAACGTTATACCATATAACGTTATATTATATAACTTAATACGTTATAACGTTATACCATATAACGTATTACGTTATAACGTTATACCATATAACGTATTACGTTATAACGTTACACTATATAACGTAATACGTTGTAACGTTATACCATATAACGTATTACGTTATAACGTTATACCATAGAACGTTAAACTATATAGCGTAATACGTTGTAACGTTATACCATATAACGTATTACGTTAAAACGTTACACCATTTAACGTTGTACTATATAACGTAATACGTTTTAACGTTATACCATATAACGTTATACTATATAACTTAATACGTTTTAACGTTATACCATATAACGTATTACATTATAATGTTATACCATATAACGTATTACGTTAAAACGTTATACCATAGAACGTTAAACTATATAGCGTAATACGTTATAACGTTGTACCACATAACGTCATTCCATATAACGTTATACTATATAACGTAATACGTTGTAACGTTATACCATATAACGTATTACGTTATAACGTTATACTATATAACGTAATACGTTGTAAGGTTATACCTTATAACGTATTACGTTATAACGTTATACCATATAACGTATTACGTTATAACGTTATACCATATAACGTTATACTATATAAATTAATACGTTATAACGTTATACCATATAACGTTATACTATATAACTTAATACGTTATATAATATAACGTTATACCATATAACGTTATACTATATAACGTAATACGTTATAACGTTATGCCATATAACGTATTACGTTATAACGGTATTCCATATAACGTTATACTATATAACGTAATACGTTATAACGTTGTTCCATATAACGTATTACGTTATAACGTTATACCATATAACGTAATACGTTATAATGTTATAAAATATAACGTAATACGTTATAACGTTATACCATATAACGTTATACTATATAAATTAATACGTTATAACGTTATACCATATAACGTTATACTATATAACTTAATACGTTATATAATATAACGTTATACCATATAACGTTATACTATATAACGTAATACGTTGTAACGTTATACCATATAACGTATTACGTTATAATGTTATACCATATAACGTATTACGTTATAACGTTATACCATATAACGTATTACGTTAAAACGTTATACCATAGAACGATTAACTGTATAGCGTAATACGTTATAAGGTTATATCATATAACGTTATACCATATAACGTTATACTATATAACGTAATACGTTATAACATTATACCATATAACGTTATATTATATAACTTAATACGTTATAACGTTATACCATATAACGTATTACGTTATAACGTTATACCATATAACGTATTACGTTATTACGTTATACCATATAATGTTATACTATATAACTTAATACGTTATAACGTTATACTATATAACTTAATACGTTATAACGTTACACCATATAACGTATTACGTTATAACGTTATACCATATAACATTGTACTATATAACGTAATACGTTGTAACGTTGTACCATATAACGTCATACCATATAACGTTATACTATATAACGTAATACGTTGTAACGTTATACCATATAACTTATTACGTTATAACGTTATATTATATAACGTAATACGTTGTAAGGTTATACCATATAACGTATTACGTTATGACGTTATACCATATAACGTTATATTATATAACGTAATACGTTATAACGTTATACCATATAACGTATTACGTTATAACGTTATAGCATATAACGTATTACGTTATAACGTTATACCATATAACGTATTACGTTATTACGTTATACCATATAATGTTATACTATATAACTTAATACGTTATAACGTTATACTATATAACTTAATACGTTATAACGTTACACCATATAACGTATTACGTTATAACGTTATACCATATAACATTGTACTATATAACGTAATACGTTGTAACGTTGTACCATATAACGTCATACCATATAACGTTATACTATATAACGTAATACGTTGTAACGTTATACCATATAACGTAATACGTTATAATGTTATAAAATATAACGTAATACGTTATAACGTTATACCATATAACGTTATACTATATAAATTAATACGTTATAACGTTATACCATATAACGTTATACTATATAACTTAATACGTTATATAATATAACGTTATACCATATAACGTTATACTATATAACGTAATACGTTGTAACGTTATACCATATAACGTATTACGTTATAATGTTATACCATATAACGTATTACGTTATAACGTTATACCATATAACGTATTACGTTAAAACGTTATACCATAGAACGATTAACTGTATAGCGTAATACGTTATAAGGTTATATCATATAACGTTATACCATATAACGTTATACTATATAACGTAATACGTTATAACGTTATACCATATAACATTATACTATATAACGTATTACGTTATAACGTTATACTGTATAACGTAATACGTTGTAACGTTGTACCATATAACGTCATACCATATAACGTTATACCATATATCGTTATACTGTATAACGTAATACGTTGTAACGTTGTACCATATAACGTCATATCATATAACGTTATACTATATAACGTAATACGTTGTAACGTTATACCATATAACGTATTACGTTATAACGTTATACTATATAACGTAATACGTTGTAAGGTTATACCTTATAACGTATTACGTTATAACATTATACCATATAACGTTATATTATATAACTTAATACGTTATAACGTTATACCATATAACGTATTACGTTATAACGTTATACCATATAACGTATTACGTTATAACGTTATACCATATAACTTATTACGTTATAACGTTATACCATATAACATTGTACTATATAACGTAATACGTTGTAACGTTGTACCATATAACGTCATACCATATAACGTTATACTATATAAATTAATACGTTATAACGTTATACCATATAACGTTATACTATATAACTTAATACGTTATAACGTTATACTATATAACTTAATACGTTATAACGTTATACCATATAACTTATTACGTTATAACGTTATATAATATAACGTATTACGTTATAACGTTATACTATATAACGTATTACGTTATAACATTATACCATATAACTTATATTATATAACTTAATACGTTATAACGTTATACCATATAACGTATTACGTTATAACGTTATACCATATAACGTATTACGTTATTACGTTATACCATATAATGTTATACTATATAACTTAATACGTTATAACGTTATACTGTATAACGTAATACGTTGTAACGTTGTACCATATAACGTCATACCATATAACGTCATACCATATAACGTTATACCATATATCGTTATACTGTATAACGTAATACGTTGTAACGTTGTACCATATAACGTCATATCATATAACGTTATACTATATAACGTAATACGTTGTAACGTTATACCATATAACGTATTACGTTATAACGTTATACTATATAACGTAATACGTTGTAAGGTTATACCTTATAACGTATTACGTTATAACATTATACCATATAACGTTATATTATATAACTTAATACGTTATAACGTTATACCATATAACGTATTACGTTATAACGTTATACCATATAACGTATTACGTTATAACGTTATACCATATAACTTATTACGTTATAACGTTATACCATATAACATTGTACTATATAACGTAATACGTTGTAACGTTGTACCATATAACGTCATACCATATAACGTTATACTATATAAATTAATACGTTATAACGTTATACCATATAACGTTATACTATATAACTTAATACGTTATAACGTTATACTATATAACTTAATACGTTATAACGTTATACATATAACTTATTACGTTATAACGTTATATAATATAACGTATTACGTTATAACGTTATACTATATAACGTATTACGTTATAACATTATACCATATAACGTTATATTATATAACTTAATACGTTATAACGTTATACCATATAACGTATTACGTTATAACGTTATACCATATAACGTATTACGTTATTACGTTATACCATATAATGTTATACTATATAACTTAATACGTTATAACGTTATACTATATAACTTAATACGTTATAACGTTACACCATATAACGTATTACGTTATAACGTTATACCATATAACATTGTACTATATAACGTAATACGTTGTAACGTTGTACCATATAACGTCATACCATATAACGTTATACTATATAACGTAATACGTTGTAACGTTATACCATATAACTTATTACGTTATAACGTTATATTATATAACGTAATACGTTGTAAGGTTATACCATATAACGTATTACGTTATGACGTTATACCATATAACGTTATATTATATAACGTAATACGTTATAACGTTATACCATATAACGTATTACGTTATAACGTTATACCATATAACGTATTACGTTATAACGTTATACCATATAACTTATTACGTTATAACGTTATACCATATAACATTGTACTATATAACGTAATACGTTGTAACGTTGTACCATATAACGTCATACCATATAACGTTATACTATATAAATTAATACGTTATAACGTTATACCATATAACGTTATACTATATAACTTAATACGTTATAACGTTATACTATATAACTTAATACGTTATAACGTTATACCATATAACTTATTACGTTATAACGTTATATAATATAACGTATTACGTTATAACGTTATACTATATAACGTATTACGTTATAACATTATACCATATAACGTTATATTATATAACTTAATACGTTATAACGTTATACCATATAACGTATTACGTTATAACGTTATACCATATAACGTATTACGTTATTACGTTATACCATATAATGTTATACTATATAACTTAATACGTTATAACGTTATACTATATAACTTAATACGTTATAACGTTACACCATATAACGTATTACGTTATAACGTTATACCATATAACATTGTACTATATAACGTAATACGTTGTAACGTTGTACCATATAACGTCATACCATATAACGTTATACTATATAACGTAATACGTTGTAACGTTATACCATATAACTTATTACGTTATAACGTTATATTATATAACGTAATACGTTGTAAGGTTATACCATATAACGTATTACGTTATGACGTTATACCATATAACGTTATATTATATAACGTAATACGTTATAACGTTATACCATATAACGTATTACGTTATAACTTTATACCATATAACGTATTACGTTATAACGTTATACCATATAACTTATTACGTTATAACGTTATACCATATAACATTGTACTATATAACGTAATACGTTGTAACGTTGTACCATATAACGTCATACCATATAACGTTATACTATATAAATTAATACGTTATAACGTTATACCATATAACGTTATACTATATAACTTAATACCTTATAACGTTATACTATATAACTTAATACGTTATAACGTTATACCATATAACTTATTACGTTATAACGTTATATAATATAACGTATTACGTTATAACGTTATACTATATAACGTATTACGTTATAACATTATACCATATAACGTTATAATATATAACTTAATACGTTATAACGTTATACCATATAACGTATTACGTTATAACGTTATACCATATAACGTATTACGTTATTACGTTATACCATATAATGTTATACTATATAACTTAATACGTTATAACGTTATACTATATAACTTAATACGTTATAACGTTACACCATATAACGTATTACGTTATAACGTTATACCATATAACATTGTACTATATAACGTAATACGTTGTAACGTTGTACCATATAACGTCATACCATATAACGTTATACTATATAACGTAATACGTTGTAACGTTATACCATATAACTTATTACGTTATAACGTTATATTATATAACGTAATACGTTGTAAGGTTATACCATATAACGTATTACGTTATGACGTTATACCATATAACGTTATATTATATAACGTAATACGTTATAACGTTATACCATATAACGTTATACTATATAACGTTATACTATATAACGTTATACTATATAACTTAATACGTTATAACGTTATACTATATAACTTAATACGTTATAACGTTATACCATATAACGTATTACCTTATAACGTTATACCATAGAACGTTAAACTATATAGCGTAATACGTTATAACGTTATATCTTATAACGTTATAGCATATAGCGTTATACTATATAACGTAATACGTTGTAACGTTATATCATATAACGTTATACCATATAGCGTTATACTATATAACGTAATACGTTGTAACGTTGTACCATATAACGTCATACCATATAACGTTATACTATATAACGTAATACGTTGTTACGTTATTCCATATAACGTATTACGTTATAACGTTATACTATATAACGTAATACGTTGTAAGGTTATACCATATAACGTATTACGTCATGACGTTATACCATATAACGTTATATTATATAACGTAATACGTTATAACGTTATACCATATAACGTTATACTATATAACGTTATACTATATAACGTTATACTATATAACTTAATACGTTATAACGTTATACTATATAACTTAATACGTTATAACGTTATACCATATAACGTATTACGTTATAACGTTATACCATATAACGTATTACGTTATTACGTTATACCATATAATGTTATACTATATAACTTAATACGTTATAACGTTATACTATATAACTTAATACGTTATAACGTTACACCATATAACGTATTACGTTATAACGTTATACCATATAACACATTGTACTATATAACGTAATACGTTGTAACGTTATACCATATAACGTATTACGTTAAAACGTTATACCATTTAACGTTATACTATATAACGTAATACGTTATAACGTTATACCATATAACGTTATACTATATAACTTAATACGCTTTAACGTTATACCATATAACGTATTACGTTATAATGTTATACCATATAACGTATTACGTTATAACGTTATACCATATAACGTATTACGTTATTACGTTATCCATATAATGTTATACTATATAACTTAATACGTTATAACGTTATACTATATAACTTAATACGTTATAACGTTACACCTATAACGTATTACGTTATAACGTTATACCATATAACATTGTACTATATAACGTAATACGTTGTAACGTTATACCATATAACGCATTACGTTAAAACGTTATACCATTTAACGTTATACTATATAACGTAATACGTTATAACGTTATACCATATAACGTTATACCACATAACGTATTACGTTAAAACGTTATACCATTTAACGTTATACTATATAACGTAATACGTTATAATGTTATACCATATAACGTATTACGTTATAACGTTGTACCATATAACGTTATACTATATAACTTAGTACGTTATAACGTTATACCATATAACGTTATACTATATAACGTAATACGTTATAACGTTATACCATATAACATTATACTATATAACGTATTACGTTATAACGTTATACTATATAACGTAATACGTTGTAACGTTATACCATATAACGTATTACGTTAAAACGTTATACCATAGAACGTTTAACTATATAGCGTAATACGTTATAACGTTATATCATATAACGTTGTACCATATAACGTTATACTATATAACGTAATACGTTATAACGTTATACCATATAACATTATACTATATAACGTATTACGTTATAACGTTATACTATATAACGTAATACGTTGTAACGTTGTACCATATAACGTCATACCATATAACGTTATACCATATATCGTTATACTATATAACGTAATACGTTGTAACGTTGTACCATATAACGTCATACCATATAACGTTATACTATATAACGTAATACGTTGTAACGTTAAACCATATAACGTAATACGTTGTAAGGTTATACCTTATAACGTAATACGTTATAACGTTATATCATATAACGTTATACCATATAACGTTATACTATATAACGTAATACGTTATAACGTTATACCATATAACATTATACTATATAACGTATTACGTTATAACGTTATACTATATAACGTAATACGTTGTAACGTTAAACCATATAACGTAATACGTTGTAAGGTTATACCTTATAACGTAATACGTTGTAACGTTATACCATATAACGTATTACGTTATAACGTTATACCATATAACGTATTACGTAATAACGTTATACCATATAACGTATTACGTTATTACGTTATACCATATAATGTTATACTATATAACTTAATACGTTATAACGTTATACTATATAACTTAATACGTTATAACGTTACACCATATAACGTATTACGTTATAACGTTATACCATATAACATTGTACTATATAACGTAATACGTTGTAACGTTGTACCATATAACGTCATACCATATAACGTTATACTATATAACGTAATACGTTGTAACGTTATACCATATAACTTATTACGTTATAACGTTATACTATATAACGTAATACGTTGTAAGGTTATACCATATAACGTATTACGTCATGACGTTATACCATATAACGTTATATTATATAACGTAATACGTTATAACGTTATACCATATAACGTTATACTATATAACGTTATACTATATAACGTTATACTATATAACTTAATACGTTATAACGTTATACTATATAACTTAATACGTTATAACGTTATACCATATAACGTATTACGTTATAACGTTATACCATATAACGTATTACGTTATTACGTTATACCATATAATGTTATACTATATAACTTAATACGTTATAACGTTATACTATATAACTTAATACGTTATAACGTTACACCATATAACGTATTACGTTATAACGTTATACCATATAACATTGTACTATATAACGTAATACGTTGTAACGTTGTACCATATAACGTCATACCATATAACGTTATACTATATAACGTAATACGTTGTAACGTTATACCATATAACTTATTACGTTATAACGTTATATTATATAACGTAATACGTTGTAAGGTTATACCATATAACGTATTACGTTATGACGTTATACCATATAACGTTATATTATATAACGTAATACGTTATAACGTTATACCATATAACGTTATACTATATAACGTTATACTATATAACGTTATACTATATAACTTAATACGTTATAACGTTATACTATATAACTTAATACGTTATAACGTTATACCATATAACGTATTACCTTATAACGTTATACCATAGAACGTTAAACTATATAGCGTAATACGTTATAACGTTATATCTTATAACGTTATAGCATATAGCGTTATACTATATAACGTAATACGTTGTAACGTTATACCATATAACTTATTACGTTATAACGTTATACTATATAACGTAATACGTTGTAAGGTTATACCATATAACGTATTACGTCATGACGTTATACCATATAACGTTATATTATATAACGTAATACGTTATAACGTTATACCATATAACGTTATACTATATAACGTTATACTATATAACGTTATACTATATAACTTAATACGTTATAACGTTATACTATATAACTTAATACGTTATAACGTTATACCATATAACGTATTACCTTATAACGTTATACCATAGAACGTTAAACTATATAGCGTAATACGTTATAACGTTATATCTTATAACGTTATAGCATATAGCGTTATACTATATAACGTAATACGTTGTAACGTTATATCATATAACGTTATACCATATAGCGTTATACTATATAACGTAATACGTTGTAACGTTGTACCATATAACGTCATACCATATAACGTTATACTATATAACGTAATACGTTGTTACGTTATTCCATATAACGTATTACGTTATAACGTTATACTATATAACGTAATACGTTGTAAGGTTATACCATATAACGTATTACGTCATGACGTTATACCATATAACGTTATATTATATAACGTAATACGTTATAACGTTATACCATATAACGTTATACTATATAACGTTATACTATATAACGTTATACTATATAACTTAATACGTTATAACGTTATACTATATAACTTAATACGTTATAACGTTATACCATATAACGTATTACGTTATAACGTTATACCATATAACGTATTACGTTATTACGTTATACCATATAATGTTATACTATATAACTTAATACGTTATAACGTTATACTATATAACTTAATACGTTATAACGTTACACCATATAACGTATTACGTTATAACGTTATACCATATAACATTGTACTATATAACGTAATACGTTGTAACGTTATACCATATAACGTATTACGTTAAAACGTTATACCATTTAACGTTATACTATATAACGTAATACGTTATAACGTTATACCATATAACGTTATACTATATAACTTAATACGCTTTAACGTTATACCATATAACGTATTACGTTATAATGTTATACCATATAACGTATTACGTTATAACGTTATACCATATAACGTATTACGTTATTACGTTATACCATATAATGTTATACTATATAACTTAATACGTTATAACGTTATACTATATAACTTAATACGTTATAACGTTACACCATATAACGTATTACGTTATAACGTTATACCATATAACATTGTACTATATAACGTAATACGTTGTAACGTTATACCATATAACGCATTACGTTAAAACGTTATACCATTTAACGTTATACTATATAACGTAATACGTTATAACGTTATACCATATAACGTTATACCACATAACGTATTACGTTAAAACGTTATACCATTTAACGTTATACTATATAACGTAATACGTTATAATGTTATACCATATAACGTATTACGTTATAACGTTGTACCATATAACGTTATACTATATAACTTAGTACGTTATAACGTTATACCATATAACGTTATACTATATAACGTAATACGTTATAACGTTATACCATATAACATTATACTATATAACGTATTACGTTATAACGTTATACTATATAACGTAATACGTTGTAACGTTATACCATATAACGTATTACGTTAAAACGTTATACCATAGAACGTTTAACTATATAGCGTAATACGTTATAACGTTATATCATATAACGTTATACCATATAACGTTATACTATATAACGTAATACGTTATAACGTTATACCATATAACATTATACTATATAACGTATTACGTTATAACGTTATACTATATAACGTAATACGTTGTAACGTTGTACCATATAACGTCATACCATATAACGTTATACCATATATCGTTATACTATATAACGTAATACGTTGTAACGTTGTACCATATAACGTCATACCATATAACGTTATACTATATAACGTAATACGTTGTAACGTTAAACCATATAACGTAATACGTTGTAAGGTTATACCTTATAACGTAATACGTTATAACGTTATATCATATAACGTTATACCATATAACGTTATACTATATAACGTAATACGTTATAACGTTATACCATATAACATTATACTATATAACGTATTACGTTATAACGTTATACTATATAACGTAATACGTTGTAACGTTAAACCATATAACGTAATACGTTGTAAGGTTATACCTTATAACGTAATACGTTGTAACGTTATACCATATAACGTATTACGTTATAACGTTATACCATATAACGTATTACGTAATAACGTTATACCATATAACGTATTACGTTATTACGTTATACCATATAATGTTATACTATATAACTTAATACGTTATAACGTTATACTATATAACTTAATACGTTATAACGTTACACCATATAACGTATTACGTTATAACGTTATACCATATAACATTGTACTATATAACGTAATACGTTGTAACGTTGTACCATATAACGTCATACCATATAACGTTATACTATATAACGTAATACGTTGTAACGTTATACCATATAACTTATTACGTTATAACGTTATACTATATAACGTAATACGTTGTAAGGTTATACCATATAACGTATTACGTCATGACGTTATACCATATAACGTTATATTATATAACGTAATACGTTATAACGTTATACCATATAACGTTATACTATATAACGTTATACTATATAACGTTATACTATATAACTTAATACGTTATAACGTTATACTATATAACTTAATACGTTATAACGTTATACCATATAACGTATTACGTTATAACGTTATACCATATAACGTATTACGTTATTACGTTATACCATATAATGTTATACTATATAACTTAATACGTTATAACGTTATACTATATAACTTAATACGTTATAACGTTACACCATATAACGTATTACGTTATAACGTTATACCATATAACATTGTACTATATAACGTAATACGTTGTAACGTTGTACCATATAACGTCATACCATATAACGTTATACTATATAACGTAATACGTTGTAACGTTATACCATATAACTTATTACGTTATAACGTTATATTATATAACGTAATACGTTGTAAGGTTATACCATATAACGTATTACGTTATGACGTTATACCATATAACGTTATATTATATAACGTAATACGTTATAACGTTATACCATATAACGTTATACTATATAACGTTATACTATATAACGTTATACTATATAACTTAATACGTTATAACGTTATACTATATAACTTAATACGTTATAACGTTATACCATATAACGTATTACCTTATAACGTTATACCATAGAACGTTAAACTATATAGCGTAATACGTTATAACGTTATATCTTATAACGTTATAGCATATAGCGTTATACTATATAACGTAATACGTTGTAACGTTATACCATATAACTTATTACGTTATAACGTTATACTATATAACGTAATACGTTGTAAGGTTATACCATATAACGTATTACGTCATGACGTTATACCATATAACGTTATATTATATAACGTAATACGTTATAACGTTATACCATATAACGTTATACTATATAACGTTATACTATATAACGTTATACTATATAACTTAATACGTTATAACGTTATACTATATAACTTAATACGTTATAACGTTATACCATATAACGTATTACGTTATAACGTTATACCATATAACGTATTACGTTATTACGTTATACCATATAATGTTATACTATATAACTTAATACGTTATAACGTTATACTATATAACTTAATACGTTATAACGTTACACCATATAACGTATTACGTTATAACGTTATACCATATAACATTGTACTATATAACGTAATACGTTGTAACGTTGTACCATATAACGTCATACCATATAACGTTATACTATATAACGTAATACGTTGTAACGTTATACCATATAACTTATTACGTTATAACGTTATATTATATAACGTAATACGTTGTAAGGTTATACCATATAACGTATTACGTTATGACGTTATACCATATAACGTTATATTATATAACGTAATACGTTATAACGTTATACCATATAACGTTATACTATATAACGTTATACTATATAACGTTATACTATATAACTTAATACGTTATAACGTTATACTATATAACTTAATACGTTATAACGTTATACCATATAACGTATTACCTTATAACGTTATACCATAGAACGTTAAACTATATAGCGTAATACGTTATAACGTTATATCTTATAACGTTATAGCATATAGCGTTATACTATATAACGTAATACGTTGTAACGTTATATCATATAACGTTATACCATATAGCGTTATACTATATAACGTAATACGTTGTAACGTTGTACCATATAACGTCATACCATATAACGTTATACTATATAACGTAATACGTTGTTACGTTATTCCATATAACGTATTACGTTATAACGTTATACTATATAACGTAATACGTTGTAAGGTTATACCATATAACGTATTACGTCATGACGTTATACCATATAACGTTATATTATATAACGTAATACGTTATAACGTTATACCATATAACGTTATACTATATAACGTTATACTATATAACGTTATACTATATAACTTAATACGTTATAACGTTATACTATATAACTTAATACGTTATAACGTTATACCATATAACGTATTACGTTATAACGTTATACCATATAACGTATTACGTTATTACGTTATACCATATAATGTTATACTATATAACTTAATACGTTATAACGTTATACTATATAACTTAATACGTTATAACGTTACACCATATAACGTATTACGTTATAACGTTATACCATATAACATTGTACTATATAACGTAATACGTTGTAACGTTGTACCATATAACGTCATACCATATAACGTTATACTATATAACGTAATACGTTGTAACGTTATACCATATAACTTATTACGTTATAACGTTATATTATATAACGTAATACGTTGTAAGGTTATACCATATAACGTATTACGTTATGACGTTATACCATATAACGTTATATTATATAACGTAATACGTTATAACGTTATACCATATAACGTATTACGTTATAACGTTATACCATATAACGTATTACGTTATAACGTTATACCATATAACTTATTACGTTATAACGTTATACCATATAACATTGTACTATATAACGTAATACGTTGTAACGTTGTACCATATAACGTCATACCATATAACGTTATACTATATAAATTAATACGTTATAACGTTATACCATATAACGTTATACTATATAACTTAATACGTTATAACGTTATACTATATAACTTAATACGTTATAACGTTATACCATATAACTTATTCCGTTATAACGTTATATAATATAACGTATTACGTTATAACGTTATACTATATAACGTATTACGTTATAACATTATACCATATAACGTTATATTATATAACTTAATACGTTATAACGTTATACCATATAACGTATTACGTTATAACGTTATACCATATAACGTATTACGTTATTACGTTATACCATATAATGTTATACTATATAACTTAATACGTTATAACGTTATACTATATAACTTAATACGTTATAACGTTACACCATATAACGTATTACGTTATAACGTTATACCATATAACATTGTACTATATAACGTAATACGTTGTAACGTTGTACCATATAACGTCATACCATATAACGTTATACTATATAACGTAATACGTTGTAACGTTATACCATATAACTTATTACGTTATAACGTTATATTATATAACGTAATACGTTGTAAGGTTATACCATATAACGTATTACGTTATGACGTTATACCATATAACGTTATATTATATAACGTAATACGTTATAACGTTATACCATATAACGTATTACGTTATAACGTTATACCATATAACGTATTACGTTATAACGTTATACCATATAACTTATTACGTTATAACGTTATACCATATAACATTGTACTATATAACGTAATACGTTGTAACGTTGTACCATATAACGTCATACCATATAACGTTATACTATATAAATTAATACGTTATAACGTTATACCATATAACGTTATACTATATAACTTAATACGTTATAACGTTATACTATATAACTTAATACGTTATAACGTTATACCATATAACTTATTCCGTTATAACGTTATATAATATAACGTATTACGTTATAACGTTATACTATATAACGTATTACGTTATAACATTATACCATATAACGTTATATTATATAACTTAATACGTTATAACGTTATACCATATAACGTATTACGTTATAACGTTATACCATATAACGTATTACGTTATTACGTTATACCATATAATGTTATACTATATAACTTAATACGTTATAACGTTATACTATATAACTTAATACGTTATAACGTTACACCATATAACGTATTACGTTATAACGTTATACCATATAACATTGTACTATATAACGTAATACGTTGTAACGTTGTACCATATAACGTCATACCATATAACGTTATACTATATAACGTAATACGTTGTAACGTTATACCATATAACTTATTACGTTATAACGTTATATTATATAACGTAATACGTTGTAAGGTTATACCATATAACGTATTACGTTATGACGTTATACCATATAACGTTATATTATATAACGTAATACGTTATAACGTTATACCATATAACGTTATACTATATAACGTTATACTATATAACGTTATACTATATAACTTAATACGTTATAACGTTATACTATATAACTTAATACGTTATAACGTTATACCATATAACGTATTACCTTATAACGTTATACCATAGAACGTTAAACTATATAGCGTAATACGTTATAATGTTATATCTTATAACGTTATAGCATATAGCGTTATACTATATAACGTAATACGTTATAACGTTATACCATATAACGTTATACTATATAACTTAATACGCTTTAACGTTATACCATATAACGTATTACGTTATAATGTTATACCATATAACGTATTACGTTATAACGTTATACCATATAACGTTATACTATATAACGTAATACGTTATAATGTTATACCATATAACGTATTACGTTATAACGTTATACCATATAACGTTATACTATATAACTTAGTACGTTATAACGTTATACCATATAACGTTATACTATATAACTTAATACGCTTTAACGTTATACCATATAACGTATTACGTTATAACGTTATACCATATAACGTTATACCACATAACGTATTACGTTAAAACGTTATACCATTTAACGTTATACTATATAACGTAATACGTTATAATGTTATACCATATAACGTATTACGTTATAACGTTATACCATATAACGTTATACTATATAACTTAGTACGTTATAACGTTATACCATATAACGTTATACTATATAACGTAATACGTTATAACGTTATACCATATAACATTATACTATATAACGTATTACGTTATAACGTTATACTATATAACGTAATACGTTGTAACGTTGTACCATATAACGTCATACCATATAACGTTATACCATATATCGTTATACTATATAACGTAATACGTTGTAACGTTGTACCATATAACGTCATACCATAGAACGTTATACTATATAACGTAATACGTTGTAACGTTAAACCATATAACGTAATACGTTGTAAGGTTATACCTTATAACGTAATACGTTATAACGTTATATCATATAACGTTATACCATATAACGTTATACTATATAACGTAATACGTTATAACGTTATACCATATAACATTATACTATATAACGTATTACGTTATAACGTTATACTATATAACGTAATACGTTGTAACGTTAAACCATATAACGTAATACGTTGTAAGGTTATACCTTATAACGTAATACGTTGTAACGTTATACCATATAACGTATTACGTTATAACGTTATACCATATAACGTATTACGTTATAACGTTATACCATATAACGTATTACGTTATAACGATATACCATATAACGTTATACTATATAAATTAATACGTTATAACGTTATACCATATAACGTTATACTATATAACTTAATACGTTATAACGTTATACTATATAACTTAATACGTTATAACGTTATACCATATAACGTATTACGTTATAACGTTATACCATAGAACGTTAAACTATATAGCGTAATACGTTATAACGTTATATCATATAACGTTATACCATATAGCGTTATACTATATAACGTAATACGTTGTAACGTTATATCATATAACGTTATACCATATAGCGTTATACTATATAACGTAATACGTTGTAACGTTGTACCATATAACGTCATACCATATAACGTTATACTATATAACGTAATACGTTGTTACGTTATTCCATATAACGTATTACGTTATAACGTTATACTATATACTATATACTAACGTTATAGCATAACGTTATACCATTATATACAACATACGTTGTACCATATACCGTTATACTATATAATTTAATACGTTGTAACGTTATTCCATATAACGTATTACGTTATAACGTTATACTATATAACGTAATACGTTGTGAGGTTATACCATATATCGTATTACGTTATAACATTATACTATATAACGTATTACGTTGTAAGGTTATACCAAATAACGTATTACGTTATAACGTTATACCATATAACGTTATATTATATAACTTAATACGTTATAACGTTATACCATATAACGTATTACGTTATAACGTTATACCATATAACGTTATACCATATAACGTATTACGTTATAACGTTATACCATATAACGTATTACGTTATAACGTTATACCATATAACGTTATACTATATAGCGTAATACGTTATAACGTTATATCATATAACGTTAGACCATATAGCGTTATACTATATACCGTAATACGTTGTAACGTAGTACCATATAACGTTATACTACATAACGTAATACGTTATAACGTTATACCATTTAACATTATACTATATAACGTATTACGTTATAACGTTATACTATATAACGTAATACGTTGTAACGTTATACCATATAACGTTATACTATATAACTTAGTACGTTATAACGTTATACCATATAACGTTATACTATATAACGTAATACGTTATAACGTTATACCATATAACATTATACTATATAACGTATTACGTTATAACGTTATACTATATAACGTTATACTATATAACGTAATACGTTGTAACGTTATACCATATAACGTATTACGTTAAAACGTTATACCATAGAACGTTAAACTATATAGCGTAATACGTTGTAACGTTATACCATATAACGTATTACGTTAAAACGTTATACCATTTAACGTTATACTATATAACGTAATACGTTATAACGTTATACCATATAACGTTATACTATATAACTTAATACGCTTTAACGTTATACCATATAACGTATTACGTTATAATGTTATACCATATAACGTATTACGTTATAACGTTATACCATATAACGTTATACTATATAACTTAGTACGTTATAACGTTATACCATATAACGTTATACCACATAACGTATTACGTTAAAACGTTATACCATTTAACGTTATACTATATAACGTAATACGTTATAATGTTATACCATATAACGTATTACGTTATAACGTTGTACCATATAACGTTATACTATATAACTTAGTACGTTATAACGTTATACCATATAACGTTATACTATATAACGTAATACGTTATAACGTTATACCATATAACATTATACTATATAACGTATTACGTTATAACGTTATACTATATAACGTAATACGTTGTAACGTTATACCATATAACGTATTACGTTAAAACGTTATACCATAGAACGTTTAACTATATAGCGTAATACGTTATAACGTTATATCATATAACGTTATACCATATAACGTTATACTATATAACGTAATACGTTATAACGTTATACCATATAACATTATACTATATAACGTATTACGTTATAACGTTATACTATATAACGTAATACGTTGTAACGTTGTACCATATAACGTCATACCATATAACGTTATACCATATATCGTTATACTATATAACGTAATACGTTGTAACGTTGTACCATATAACGTCATACCATATAACGTTATACTATATAACGTAATACGTTGTAACGTTAAACCATATAACGTAATACGTTGTAAGGTTATACCTTATAACGTAATACGTTATAACGTTATATCATATAACGTTATACCATATAACGTTATACTATATAACGTAATACGTTATAACGTTATACCATATAACATTATACTATATAACGTATTACGTTATAACGTTATACTATATAACGTAATACGTTGTAACGTTAAACCATATAACGTAATACGTTGTAAGGTTATACCTTATAACGTAATACGTTGTAACGTTATACCATATAACGTATTACGTTATAACGTTATACCATATAACGTATTACGTTATAACGTTATACCATATAACGTATTACGTTATAACGTTATACCATATAACGTTATACTACATAAATTAATACGTTATAACGTTATACCATATAACGTTATACTATATAACTTAATACGTTATAACGTTATACTATATAACTTAATACGTTATAACGTTATACCATATAACGTATTACGTTATAACGTTATACCATAGAACGTTAAACTATATAGCGTAATACGTTATAACGTTATATCATATAACGTTATACCATATAGCGTTATACTATATAACGTAATACGTTGTAATGTTATATCATATAACGTTATACCATATAGCGTTATACTATATAACGTAATACGTTGTAACGTTGTACCATATAACGTCATACCATATAACGTTATACTATATAACGTAATACGTTGTTACGTTATTCCATATAACGTATTACGTTATAACGTTATACTATATACTATATACTAACGTTATACCATAACGTTATACCATTATATACAACATACGTTGTACCATATACCGTTATACTATATAACGTAATACGTTGTAACGTTATTCCATATAACGTATTACGTTATAACGTTATACTATATAACGTAATACGTTGTGAGGTTATACCATATATCGTATTACGTTATAACATTATACTATATAACGTATTACGTTGTAAGGATATACCATATAACGTATTACGTTATAACGTTATATGGTATAACGTTGTGAGGTTATACCATATATCGTATTACGTTATAACATTATACTATATAACGTATTACGTTGTAAGGATATACCATATAACGTATTACGTTATAACGTTATACCATATAACGTTATATTATATAACTTAATACGTTATAACGTTATACCATATAACGTATTACGTTATAACGTTATACCATATAACGTTATACCATATAACGTATTACGTTATAACGTTATACCATATAACGTATTACGTTATAACGTTATACCATATAACGTTATACTATATAGCGTAATACGTTATAACGTTATATCATATAACGTTATACCATATAGCGTTATACTATATACCGTAATACGTTGTAACGTAGTACCATATAACGTTATACTACATAACGTAATACGTTATAACGTTATACCATTTAACATTATACTATATAACGTATTACGTTATAACGTTATACTATATAACGTAATACGTTGTAACGTTATACCATATAACGTATTACGTTAAAACGTTATACCATTTAACGTTATACTATATAACGTAATACGTTATAACGTTATACCATATAACGTTATACTATATAACTTAATACGTTTTAACGTTATACCATATAAAGTATTACGTTATAATGTTATACCATATAACGTATTACGTTATAACGTTATACCATATAACGTTATACTATATAACTTAATACGTTATAACGTTATACCATATAACGTATTACGTTATAACGTTATACTATATAACGTAATACGTTGTAACGTTATACCATATAACGTATTACGTCATAACGTTATACCATAGAACGTTAAACTATATAGCGTAATACGTTATAACGTTATATCATATAACGTAATACCATATAGCGTTATACTATATAACGTAATACGTTGTAACGTTGTACCATATAACGTTATACTATATAACGTAATACGTTATAATGTTATACCATTTAACATTATACTATATAACGTATTACGTTATAACGTTATACCACATAACGTATTACGTTATAACGTTATACCGTATAACGTTATACCATATAACGTTATACCGTATAACGTTATACCATATAACGTAATACGTTATAACGTTATACCATATAACGTTATACTATATAACGTATTACGTTATAACGTTATACTATATAACGTAATACGTTGTAACGTTATACCATATAACGTATTACGTTAAAACGTTATACCATTTAATGTTATACTATATAACGTAATACGTTATAACGTTATACCATATAACGTTATACTATATAACTTAATACGTTTTAACGTTATACCATATAACGTATTACGTTATAACGTTATACCACAGAACGTTAAACTATATAGCGTAATACGTTATAACGTTATATCATATAACGTTATACCATATAGCGTTATACTATATAACGTAATACGTTGTAACGTTGTACCATATAACGTCATACTATATAACGTTATGCTATATAACGTAATACGTTGTAACGTTATACCACATAACGTATTACGCTGTAACGTTATACTATATAACGTAATACGTTGTAAGTTTATACCATATAACGTATTACGTTATAACTTTATATCATATAACGTTATATTATGTGACTTAATACGTTATAACGTTATACCATATAACGTATTACGTTATAACGTTATACCATATAACGTTATACTATATAACGTAATACGTTATAACGTTATACCATTTAACATTATACTATATAACGTATTACGTTATAACGTTATACTATATAACGTAATACGTTGTAACGTTATACCATATAACGTATTACGTTAAAACGTTATACCATAGAACGTTAAACTATATAGCGTATTACGTTATAACGTTATACCATATAACGTATTACGTTATAACGTTATACCATATAACGTATTACGTTATAACGTTATACCATATAACGTTATACTATATAACTTAGTACGTTATAGCGTTATACCATATAACGTTATACTATATAACGTAATACGTTGTAACGTTATACCATATAACGTATTACGTTAAAACGTTATACCATAGAACGTTAAACTATATAGCGTATTACGTTATAACGTTATACCATATAACGTATTACGTTATAACATTATACCATATAACGTATTACGTTATAACGTTATACCTTATAACGTATTACGTTATAACGTTATACCATATAACGTTACACTATATAAATTAATACGTTATAACGTTATACCATATAACGTTATACTATATAACTTAATACGTTATAACGTTATATCATATAACGTTATACCATATAGCGTTATACTATATAACGTAATACGTTGTAACGTTGAACCATATAACGTCATACCATATAACGTTATGCTATATAACGTAATACGTTGTAACGTTATACCATATAACGTGTTACGTTATAACGTTATACTATATAACGTAATACGTTGTAACGTTATACCATATAACGTATTACGTTATAACGTTATACTATATAACGTAATACGTTGTAACGTTATACCATATAACGTATTACGTAATAACGTTATACCATAGAACGTTAAACTATATAGCGTAATACGTTATAACGTTATATCATATAACGTTATACCATATAGCGTTATACTATATAACGTAATACGTTGTAACGTTGTACCATATAACGTCATACCATATAACGTTATGCTATATAACTTAATTCGCTTTAACGTTATACCATATAACGTATTACGTTATAATGTTATACCATATAACGTATTACGTTATAACGTTATACCATTTAACGTTATACTATATAACGTAATACGTTATAACGTTATACCATATAACGTTATACTATATAACTTAATACGCTTTAACGTTATACCATATAACGTATTACGTTAAAACGTTATACCATTTAACGTTATACTATATAACGTAATACGTTATAATGTTATACCATATAACGTATTACGTTAAAACGTTATACCATTTAACGTTATACTATATAACGTAATACGTTATAACGTTATACCATATAACGTTATACTATATAACTTAATACGCTTCAACGTTATACCATATAACGTATTACGTTATAATGTTATACCATATAACGTATTACGTTATAACGTTATACCATATAACGTTATACTATATAACTTAGTACGTTATAACGTTATACCATATAACGTATTACGTTAAAACGTTATACCATTTAACGTTATACTATATAACGTAATACGTTATAATGTTATACCATATAACGTATTACGTTATAACGTTATACCGTATAACGTTATACCATATAACGTTATACCGTATAACGTTATACCATATAACGTAATACGTTATAACGTTATACCATATAACGTTATACTATATAACGTATTACGTTATAACGTTATACTATATAACGTAATACGTTGTAACGTTATACCATATAACGTATTACGTTAAAACGTTATACCATTTAACGTTATACTATATAACGTAATACGTTATAACGTTATACCATATAACGTTATACTATATAACTTAATACGTTTTAACGTTATACCATATAACGTATTACGTTATAACGTTATACCACAGAACGTTAAACTATATAGCGTAATACGTTATAACGTTATATCATATAACGTTATACCATATAGCGTTATACTATATAACGTAATACGTTGTAACGTTGTACCATATAACGTCATACTATATAACGTTATGCTATATAACGTAATACGTTGTAACGTTATACCACATAACGTATTACGCTGTAACGTTATACTATATAACGTAATACGTTGTAAGTTTATACCATATAACGTATTACGTTATAACTTTATATCATATAACGTTATATTATATGACTTAATACGTTATAACGTTATACCATATAACGTATTACGTTATAACGTTATACCATATAACGTTATACTATATAACGTAATACGTTATAACGTTATACCATTTAACATTATACTATATAACGTATTACGTTATAACGTTATACTATATAACGTAATACGTTGTAACGTTATACCATATAACGTATTACGTTAAAACGTTATACCATAGAACGTTAAACTATATAGCGTATTACGTTATAACGTTATACCATATAACGTATTACGTTATAACGTTATACCATATAACGTATTACGTTATAACGTTATACCATATAACGTTATACTATATAACTTAGTACGTTATAACGTTATACCATATAACGTTATACTATATAACGTAATACGTTGTAACGTTATACCATATAACGTATTACGTTAAAACGTTATACCATAGAACGTTAAACTATATAGCGTATTACGTTATAACGTTATACCATATAACGTATTACGTTATAACATTATACCATATAACGTATTACGTTATAACGTTATACCTTATAACGTATTACGTTATAACGTTATACCATATAACGTTACACTATATAAATTAATACGTTATAACGTTATACCATATAACGTTATACTATATAACTTAATACGTTATAACGTTATATCATATAACGTTATACCATATAGCGTTATACTATATAACGTAATACGTTGTAACGTTGAACCATATAACGTCATACCATATAACGTTATGCTATATAACGTAATACGTTGTAACGTTATACCATATAACGTTATACTATATAACTTAGTACGTTATAGCGTTATACCATATAACGTTATACTATATAACGTAATACGTTGTAACGTTATACCATATAACGTATTACGTTAAAACGTTATACCATAGAACGTTAAACTATATAGCGTATTACGTTATAACGTTATACCATATAACGTATTACGTTATAACATTATACCATATAACGTATTACGTTATAACGTTATACCTTATAACGTATTACGTTATAACGTTATACCATATAACGTTACACTATATAAATTAATACGTTATAACGTTATACCATATAACGTTATACTATATAACTTAATACGTTATAACGTTATATCATATAACGTTATACCATATAGCGTTATACTATATAACGTAATACGTTGTAACGTTGAACCATATAACGTCATACCATATAACGTTATGCTATATAACGTAATACGTTGTAACGTTATACCATATAACGTGTTACGTTATAACGTTATACTATATAACGTAATACGTTGTAACGTTATACCATATAACGTATTACGTTATAACGTTATACTATATAACGTAATACGTTGTAACGTTATACCATATAACGTATTACGTAATAACGTTATACCATAGAACGTTAAACTATATAGCGTAATACGTTATAACGTTATATCATATAACGTTATACCATATAGCGTTATACTATATAACGTAATACGTTGTAACGTTGTACCATATAACGTCATACCATATAACGTTATGCTATATAACTTAATTCGCTTTAACGTTATACCATATAACGTATTACGTTATAATGTTATACCATATAACGTATTACGTTATAACGTTATACCATTTAACGTTATACTATATAACGTAATACGTTATAACGTTATACCATATAACGTTATACTATATAACTTAATACGCTTTAACGTTATACCATATAACGTATTACGTTAAAACGTTATACCATTTAACGTTATACTATATAACGTAATACGTTATAATGTTATACCATATAACGTATTACGTTAAAACGTTATACCATTTAACGTTATACTATATAACGTAATACGTTATAACGTTATACCATATAACGTTATACTATATAACTTAATACGCTTCAACGTTATACCATATAACGTATTACGTTATAATGTTATACCATATAACGTATTACGTTATAACGTTATACCATATAACGTTATACTATATAACTTAGTACGTTATAACGTTATACCATATAACGTATTACGTTAAAACGTTATACCATTTAACGTTATACTATATAACGTAATACGTTATAATGTTATACCATATAACGTATTACGTTATAACGTTATACCGTATAACGTTATACCATATAACGTTATACCGTATAACGTTATACCATATAACGTAATACGTTATAACGTTATACCATATAACGTTATACTATATAACGTATTACGTTATAACGTTATACTATATAACGTAATACGTTGTAACGTTATACCATATAACGTATTACGTTAAAACGTTATACCATTTAACGTTATACTATATAACGTAATACGTTATAACGTTATACCATATAACGTTATACTATATAACTTAATACGTTTTAACGTTATACCATATAACGTATTACGTTATAACGTTATACCACAGAACGTTAAACTATATAGCGTAATACGTTATAACGTTATATCATATAACGTTATACCATATAGCGTTATACTATATAACGTAATACGTTGTAACGTTGTACCATATAACGTCATACTATATAACGTTATGCTATATAACGTAATACGTTGTAACGTTATACCACATAACGTATTACGCTGTAACGTTATACTATATAACGTAATACGTTGTAAGTTTATACCATATAACGTATTACGTTATAACTTTATATCATATAACGTTATATTATATGACTTAATACGTTATAACGTTATACCATATAACGTATTACGTTATAACGTTATACCATATAACGTTATACTATATAACGTAATACGTTATAACGTTATACCATTTAACATTATACTATATAACGTATTACGTTATAACGTTATACTATATAACGTAATACGTTGTAACGTTATACCATATAACGTATTACGTTAAAACGTTATACCATAGAACGTTAAACTATATAGCGTATTACGTTATAACGTTATACCATATAACGTATTACGTTATAACGTTATACCATATAACGTATTACGTTATAACGTTATACCATATAACGTTATACTATATAACTTAGTACGTTATAACGTTATACCATATAACGTTATACTATATAACGTAATACGTTGTAACGTTATACCATATAACGTATTACGTTAAAACGTTATACCATAGAACGTTAAACTATATAGCGTATTACGTTATAACGTTATACCATATAACGTATTACGTTATAACATTATACCATATAACGTATTACGTTATAACGTTATACCTTATAACGTATTACGTTATAACGTTATACCATATAACGTTACACTATATAAATTAATACGTTATAACGTTATACCATATAACGTTATACTATATAACTTAATACGTTATAACGTTATATCATATAACGTTATACCATATAGCGTTATACTATATAACGTAATACGTTGTAACGTTGAACCATATAACGTCATACCATATAACGTTATGCTATATAACGTAATACGTTGTAACGTTATACCATATAACGTGTTACGTTATAACGTTATACTATATAACGTAATACGTTGTAACGTTATACCATATAACGTATTACGTTATAACGTTATACTATATAACGTAATACGTTGTAACGTTATACCATATAACGTATTACGTTATAACGTTATACCATAGAACGTTAAACTATATAGCGTAATACGTTATAACGTTATATCATATAACGTTATACCATATAGCGTTATACTATATAACGTAATACGTTGTAACGTTGTACCATATAACGTCATACCATATAACGTTATGCTATATAACTTAATTCGCTTTAACGTTATACCATATAACGTATTACGTTATAATGTTATACCATATAACGTATTACGTTATAACGTTATACCATTTAACGTTATACTATATAACGTAATACGTTATAACGTTATACCATATAACGTTATACTATATAACTTAATACGCTTTAACGTTATACCATATAACGTATTACGTTATAATGTTATACCATATAGCGTATTACGTTAAAACGTTATACCATTTAACGTTATACTATATAACGTAATACGTTATAATGTTATACCATATAACGTATTACGTTAAAACGTTATACCATTTAACGTTATACTATATAACGTAATACGTTATAACGTTATACCATATAACGTTATACTATATAACTTAATACGCTTTAACGTTATACCATATAACGTATTACGTTATAATGTTATACCATATAACGTATTACGTTATAACGTTATACCATATAACGTTATACTATATAACTTAGTACGTTATAACGTTATACCATATAACGTTATACCATATAACGTATTACGTTAAAACGTTATACCATTTAACGTTATACTATATAACGTAATACGTTATAATGTTATACCATATAACGTATTACGTTATAACGTTATACCATATAACGTTATACTATATAACGTAATACGTTATAACGTTATACCATATAACATTATACTATATAACGTATTACGTTATAACGTTATACTATATAACGTATTACGTTGTAACGTTGTACCATATAACGTCATACCATATAACGTTATACCATATATCGTTATACTATATAACGTAATACGTTGTAACGTTGTACCATATAACGTCATACCATATAACGTTATACTATATAACGTAATACGTTGTAACGTTAAACCATATAACGTAATACGTTGTAAGGTTATACCTTATAACGTAATACGTTATAACGTTATATCATATAACGTTATACCATATAACGTTATACTATATAACGTAATACGTTATAACGTTATACCATATAACATTATACTATATAACGTATTACGTTATAACGTTATACTATATAACGTAATACGTTGTAACGTTAAACCATATAACGTAATACGTTGTAAGGTTATACCTTATAACGTAATACGTTGTAACGTTATACCATATAACGTATTACGTTATAACGTTATACCATATAACGTATTACGTTATAACGTTATACCATATAACGTATTACGTTATAACGTTATACCATATAACGTTATACTATATAAATTAATACGTTATAACGTTATACCATATAACGTTATACTATATAACTTAATACGTTATAACGTTATACTATATAACTTAATACGTTATAACGTTATACCATATAACGTGTTACGTTATAATGTTATACCATAGAACGTTAAACTATATAGCGTAATACGTTATAACGTTATATCATATAACGTTATACCATATAGCGTTATACTATATAACGTAATACGTTGTAACGTTATATCATATAACGTTATACCATATAGCGTTATACTATATAACGTAATACGTTGTAACGTTGTACCATATAACGTCATACCATATAACGTTATACTATATAACGTAATACGTTGTTACGTTATTCCATATAACGTATTACGTTATAACGTTATACCATTTAACGTTATACTATATAACGTAATACGTTATAACGTTATACCATATAACGTTATACTATATAACTTAATACGCTTTAACGTTATACCATATAACGTATTACGTTATAATGTTATACCATATAACGTATTACGTTATAACGTTATACCATATAACGTTATACTATATAACTTAGTACGTTATAACGTTATACCATATAACGTTATACCATATAACGTATTACGTTAAAACGTTATACCATTTAACGTTATACTATATAACGTAATACGTTATAATGTTATACCATATAACGTATTACGTTATAACGTTATACCATATAACGTTATACTATATAACTTAGTACGTTATAACGTTATACCATATAACGTTATACTATATAACGTAATACGTTATAACGTTATACCATATAACATTATACTGTATAACGTATTACGTTATAACGTTATACTATATAACGTAATACGTTGTAACGTTATACCATATAACGTATTACGTTAAAACGTTATACCATAGAACGTTTAACTATATAGCGTAATACGTTATAACGTTATATCATATAACGTTATACCATATAACGTTATACTATATAACGTAATACGTTATAACGTTATACCATATAACATTATACTATATAACGTATTACGTTATAACGTTATACTATATAACGTAATACGTTGTAACGTTGTACCATATAACGTCATACCATATAACGTTATACCATATATCGTTATACTATATAACGTAATACGTTGTAACGTTGTACCATATAACGTCATACCATATAACGTTATACTATATAACGTAATGCGTTGTAACGTTAAACCATATAACGTAATACGTTGTAAGGTTATACCTTATAACGTAATACGTTATAACGTTATATCATATAACGTTATACCATATAACGTTATACTATATAACGTAATACGTTATAACGTTATACCATATAACATTATACTATATAACGTATTACGTTATAACGTTATACTATATAACGTAATACGTTGTAACGTTAAACCATATAACGTAATACGTTGTAAGGTTATACCTTATAACGTAATACGTTGTAACGTTATACCATATAACGTATTACGTTATAACGTTATACCATATAACGTATTACGTTATAACGTTATACCATATAACGTATTACGTTATAACGTTATACCATATAACGTTATACTATATAAATTAATACGTTATAACGTTATACCATATAACGTTATACTATATAACTTAATACGTTATAACGTTATACTATATAACTTAATACGTTATAACGTTATACCATATAACGTATTACGTTATAACGTTATACCATAGAACGTTAAACTATATAGCGTAATACGTTATAACGTTATATCATATAACGTTATACCATATAGCGTTATACTATATAACGTAATACGTTGTAACGTTATATCATATAACGTTATACCATATAGCGTTATACTATATAACGTAATACGTTGTAACGTTGTACCATATAACGTCATACCATATAACGTTATACTATATAACGTAATACGTTGTTACGTTATTCCATATAACGTATTACGTTATAACGTTATACTATATACTATATACTAACGTTATACCATAACGTTATACCATTATATACAACATACGTTGTACCATATACCGTTATACTATATAACGTAATAGGTTGTAACGTTATTCCATATAACGTATTACGTTATAACGTTATACTATATAACGTAATACGTTGTGAGGTTATACCATATATCGTATTACGTTATAACATTATACTATATAACGTATTACGTTGTAAGGTTATACCATATAACGTATTACGTTATAACGTTATACCATATAACGTATTACGTTATAACGTTATACCATATAACGTTATACTAAATAGCGTAATACGTTATAACGTTATATCATATAACGTTATACCATATAGCGTTATACTATATACCGTAATACGTTGTAACGTAGTACCATATAACGTTATACTACATAACGTAATACGTTATAACGTTATACCATTTAACATTATACTATATAACGTATTACGTTATAACGTTATACTATATAACGTAATACGTTGTAACGTTATACCATATAACGTATTACGTTAAAACGTTATACCATTTAACGTTATACTATATAACGTAATACGTTATAACGTTATACCATATAACGTTATACTATATAACTTAATACGTTTTAACGTTATACCATATAACGTATTACGTTATAATGTTATACCATATGACGTATTACGTTATAACGTTATACCATATAACGTTATACTATATAACTTAATACGTTATAACGTTATACCATATAACGTATTACGTTATAACGTTATACTATATAACGTAATACGTTGTAACGTTATACCATATAACGTATTACGTCATAACGTTATACCATAGAACGTTAAACTATATAGCGTAATACGTTATAACGTTATATCATATAACGTAATACCATATAGCGTTATACTATATAACGTAATACGTTGTAACGTTGTACCATATAACGTTATACTATATAACGTAATACGTTATAATGTTATACCATTTAACATTATACTATATAACGTATTACGTTATAACGTTATACCACATAACGTATTACGTTATAACGTTATACCGTATAACGTTATACCATATAACGTTATACCGTATAACGTTATACCATATAACGTAATACGTTATAACGTTATACCATATAACGTTATACTATATAACGTATTACGTTATAACGTTATACTATATAACGTAATACGTTGTAACGTTATACCACATAACGTATTACGTTAAAACGTTATACCAATTAACGTTATACTATATAACGTAATACGTTATAACGTTATACCATATAACGTTATACTATATAACTTAATACGTTTTAACGTTATACCATATAACGTATTACGTTATAACGTTATACCACAGAACGTTAAACTATATAGCGTAATACGTTATAACGTTATATCATATAACGTTATACCATATAGCGTTATACTATATAACGTAATACGTTGTAACGTTGTACCATATAACGTCATACCATATAACGTTATGCTATATAACGTAATACGTTGTAACGTTATACCACATAACGTATTACGCTGTAACGTTATACTATATAACGTAATACGTTGTAAGTTTATACCATATAACGTATTACGTTATAACGTTATATCATATAACGTTATATTATATGACTTAATACGTTATAACGTTATACCATATAACGTATTACGTTATAACGTTATACCATATAACGTTATACTATATAACTTAGTACGTTATAACGTTATACCATATAACGTTATACTATATAACGTAATACGTTATAACGTTATACCATTTAACATTATACTATATAACGTATTACGTTATAACGTTATACTATATAACGTAATACGTCGTAACGTTATACCATATAACGTATTACGTTAAAACGTTATACCATAGAACGTTAAACTATATAGCGTATTACGTTATAACGTTATACCATATAACGTATTACGTTATAACGTTATACCATATAACGTATTACGTTATAACGTTATACCATATAACGTTATACTATATAACTTAGTACGTTATAACGTTATACCATATAACGTTATACTATATAACGTAATACGTTGTAACGTTATACCATATAACGTATTACGTTAAAACGTTATACCATAGAACGTTAAACTATATAGCGTATTACGTTATAACGTTATAGCATATAACGTATTACGTTATAACGTTATACCATATAACGTATTACGTTATAACGTTATACCATATAACGTATTACGTTATAACGTTATACCATATAAAGTATTACATTATAACGTTATACCATATAACGTTATACTATATAACTTAGTACGTTATAACGTTATACCATATAACGTTATACTATATAACGTAATACGTTGTAACGTTATACGTTATACCATATAACGTATTACGTTAAAACGTTATACCACAGAACGTTAAACTATATAGCGTATTACGTTATAACGTTATACCATATAACGTATTACGCTATAACGTTATACCATATAACGTATTACGTTATAACGTTATACGATATAAAGTATTACATTATAACGTTATACCATATAACGTATTACGTTATAACGTTACACTATATAACGTAATACGTTGTAACGTTATACTATATAACTTAGTACGTTATAACGTTATACCATATAACGTTATACTATATAACGTAATACGTTGTAACGTTATACCATATAACGCATTACGTTAAATCGTCATACCATTTAACGTTTTACTATATAACGTAATACGTTATAACGTTATACCATATAACGTTATACTATATAACTTAATACGTTTTAACGTTATACCATATAACGTATTACGTTATAACATTATACCATATAACGTTATATTATATAACTTAATACATTATAACGTTATACCGTATAACGTATTACGTTATAACGTTATACCATATAACGTTATACTATATAACTTAGTACGTTATAACGTTATACCATATAACGTTATACTATATAACGTAATACGTTATAACGTTATACTATATAACGTTAAACTATATAGCGTAATACGTTATAACGTTATATAATATAACGTTATACCATATAGCGTTATACTATATATATCGTAATACGTTGTAACGTTGTACCATATAACGTCATACCATATAACGTTATACTATATAACGTAATACGTTGTAACGTTATACCATATAACGTATTACGTTATAACGTTATACTATATAACGTAATACGTTGTAACGTTATACCATATAACGTATTACGTTATAACGTTATACTATATAACGTAATAAGTTGTAAGGTTATACCATATATCGCATTACGTTATAACGTTATACCATATAACGTATTACGTTATAACGTTATACCATATAACGTATTACGTTATAACGTTACACCATATAACGTTATACTATATAAATTAATACGTTATAACGTTATATCATATAACGTTATACCATATAGCGTTATACTATATAACGTAATACGTTGTAACGTTGTACCATATAACGTCATACCATATAACGTTATACTATATAACGTAATACGTTGTAACGTTATACCATATAACGTATTACGTTATAACGTTATACCATAGAACGTTAATCTATATAACGTATTACGTTATAACGTTATACTATATAACGTAAGATGTTGTAACGTTATACCATATAACGTATTACTTTATAACGTTATACCATAGAACGTTAAACTATATAGCGTAATACGTTATAACGTTATATCATATAACGTTATACCATATAGCGTTATACTATATAACGTAATACGTTGTAACGTTGTACCACATAACGTATTACGTTATAACGTTATACTATATAACGTAATACGTTGTAAGGTTATACCATATAACGTATTACGTTATAACGTTATACCATATAACGTTATATTATATAACGTATTACGTTATTACGTTATACTATATAACGTAATACGTTGTAAGATTATACCATATAACGTATTACGTTATAACGTTATACTATATAACGTATTACGTTACAACGTTATACCATATAACGTATTACGTTATAACGTTATACCATATAACGTTATACTATATAACTTAATACGTTATAACGTTATACCATATAACGTATTACGTTATAACGTTATACTATATAACGTAATACGTTGTAACGTTATACCATATAACGTATTACGTCATAACGTTATACCATAGAACGTTAAACTATATAGCGTAATACGTTATAACGTTATATCATATAACGTTATACCATATAGCGTTATACTATATAACGTAATACGTTGTAACGTTGTACCATATAACGTCATACCATATAACGTTATACTATATAACGTAATACGTTATAACGTTATACCATATAACGTATTACGTTATAACGTTATACCATATAACGTATTACGTTATAACGTTATACCATATAACGTATTACGATATAGCGTTATACCATATAACGTTATACTATATTACTTAATACGTTATAACGTTATACCATATAACGTATTACGTTATAACGTTATACTATATAACGTAATACGTTGTAACGTTATACCATATAACGTATTACGTCATAACGTTATACCATAGAACGTTAAACTATATAGCGTAATACGTTATATCGTTATATCATATAACGTTATACCATATAGCGTTATACTATATAACGTAATACGTTGTAACGTTGTACCATATAACGTCATACCATATAACGTTATACTATATAACGTAATACGTTATAACGTTATACCATATAACGTATTACGCTATAACGTTATACTATATAACGTAATACGTTGTAAGGTTATACCATATAACGTATTACGTTATAACGTTATACCATATAACGTAATACGTTGTAACATTATACCATATAACGTATTACGTTATAACGTTATACCATAGAACGTTAAACTATATAGCGTAATACGTTATAACGTTATATCATATAACGTTATACCATATAGCGTTATACTATATAACGTAATACGTTGTAACGTTGTACCATATAACGTCATACCATATAACGTTATACTATATAACGTAATACGTTGTAACGTTATACCATATAACGTATTACGTCATAACGTAATACCATATAGCGTTATACTATATAACGTAATACGTTGTAACGTTGTACCATATAACGTCATACCATATAACGTTATACTATATAACGTAATACGTTGTAACGTCATACCATATAACGTTATACTATATAACGTAATACGTTGTAACGTTAAACCATATAACGTATTACGTTATAACGTTGTACTATATAACGTATTACGTTATAACGTTATACCATATAACGTATTACGTTATAACGTTATACCATATAACGTTATGCTATATAACTTAATACGTTATAACGTTATACCATATAACGTATTACGTTATAACGTTACACCCTATAACGTTATACCATATAACGTATTACGTTATAACGTTATACCATATAACGTTATACCATATAACTTATTACGTTATAACGTTATACCATATAACGTATTACGTTATAACGTTATACCATATAACGTATTACGTTATAACGTTATACCATATAACGTTATGCTATATAACTTAATACGTTATAACGTTATACCATATAACGTATTACGTTATAACGTTATACTATATAACGTAATACGTTGTAACGTTATACCATATAACGTATTACGTCATAACGTTATACCATATAGCGTTATACTATATAACGTAATACGCTGTAACGTTGTACCATATAACGTCATACCATATAACGTTATACTATATAACGTAATACGTTGTAACGTCATACCATATAACGTTATACTATATAACGTAATACGTTGTAACGTTATACCATATAACATATTACGTTATAACGTTATACCATAGAACGTTAAACTATATAGCGTAATACGTTACAACGTTATATCATATAACGTTATACCATATAGCGTTATACTATATAACGTAATACGTTGTAACGTTGTACCTTATAACGTATTACGTTATAACGTTATACTATATACCGTAATACGTTGTAAGGTTATATCATATAACGTATTACGTTATAACGTTATACCATATAACGTTATATTATATAACTTAATACGTTATAACGTTATACCATATAACGTATTACGTTATAACGTTATACCATATAACGTATTACGTTATAACGTTATACTATATAACGTATAACGTTCTAACGTTATACCACATAACGTTATATTATATAACTTAATACGTTATAACGTTGTACCATATAACGTATTACGTTATAACGTTATACCATATAACGTATTACGTTATAACGTTATACCATATAACGTATTACGTTATAACGTTATACCATATAACGTTATACCATATAACGTATTACGTTATAACGTTATACTATATAACGTATTACGTTATAACGTTATACCCTATAACGTTATACCATATAACGTAATACGTTGTAAGATTATACCATATAACGTATTACGTTATAACGTTATACCATATAACGTATTACGTTATAACGTTATACTATATAACGTATTACGTTATAACGTTATACCTTATAACGTTATATTATATAACTTAATACGTTATAACGTTATACCATATAACGTAATACGTTATAACGTTATACCATATAACTTATTACGTTATAACGTTATACCATATAATGTATTACTATATAACGTTATACCATATAACGTTATACCATATAACGTATTACGTTATAACGTTATACCATATAACGTTATACCATATAACGTATTACGTTATAACGTTATACCATATAACGTATTACGTTATAACGTTATACCATATAACGTTATACTATATAACTTAATACGTTATAACGTTATACCATATAACGTATTACGTTATAACGTTATACTATATAACGAAATACGTTGTAACGTTATACCATATAACCTATTACGTCATAACGTTATACCATATAGCGTTATACTATATAACGTAATACGTTGTAACGTTATACCATATAACGTATTACGTTATTACGTTATACTATATGACGTAATACGTTGTAAGATTATACCATATAACGTTTTACGTTATAACGTTATACCATATAACGTATTACGTTATAACGTTATACCATATAACGTTATATTATATAACTTAATACGTTATAACGTTATACCATATAACGTATTACGTTATAACGTTAAACCATATAACGTATTACGTTATAACGTTGTACTATATAACGTAATACGTTGTAACGTTATACCATATAACGTATTACGTTATAACGTTATACCACAGAACGTTAAACTATATAACGTATTACGTTATAACGTTATACTATATAACGTATTACATTATAACGTTATACCATATAACGTATTACGTTATAACGTTATACTATATAACGTATTACGTTACAACGTTATACCATATAACGTATTACGTTATAACGTTATACCATATAACGTTATACTATATAACTTAATACGTTATAACGTTATACTATATAACGTATTACGTTATAACGTTATACTATATAACGTAATACGTTGTAACGTTATACCATATAACGTATTACGTCATAACGTTATACCATAGAACGTTAAACTATATAGCGTAATACGCTATAACGTTATATCACATAACGTTATACCATATAGCGTTATACTATATAACGTAATACGTTGTAACGTTGTACCATATAACGTCATACCATATAACGTTATACTATATAACGTAATACGTTATAACGTTATACCATATAACGTATTACGTTATAACGTTATACCATATAACGTATTACGTTATAACGTTATACCATATAACGTATTACGATATAGCGTTATACCATATAACGTTATACTATATAACTTAATACGTTATAACGTTATACCATATAACGTATTACGTTATAACGTTATACTATATAACGTAATACGTTGTAACGTTATACCATATAACGTATTACGTCATAACGTTATACCATAGAACGTTAAACTATATAGCGTAATACGTTATAACGTTATATCATATAACGTTATACCATATAGCGTTATACTATATAACGTAATACGTTGTAACGTTGTACCATATAACGTCATACCATATAACGTTATACTATATAACGTAATACGTTATAACGTTATACCATATAACGTATTACGCTATAACGTTATACTATATAACGTAATACGTTGTAAGGTTATACCATATAACGTATTACGTTATAACGTTATACCATATAACGTAATACGTTGTAACATTATACCATATAACGTATTACGTTATAACGTTATACCATAGAACGTTAAACTATATAGCGTAATACGTTATAACGTTATATCATATAACGTTATACCATATAGCGTTATACTATATAACGTAATACGTTGTAACGTTGTACCATATAACGTCATACCATATAACGTTATACTATATAACGTAATACGTTGTAACGTTATACCATATAACGTATTACGTTATAACGTTATACCATAGAACGTTAAACTATATAGCGTAATACGTTATAACGTTATATCATATAACGTTATACCATATATCGTTATACTATATAACGTAATACGTTGTAACGTTATACCATATAACGTATTACGTTATAACGTTATACCATATAACGTATTACGTTATAACGTTATACTATATAACGTATTACGTTATAACGTTATACCCTATAACGTTATACCATATAACGTATTACGTTATAACGTTATACCATATAACGTTATACCATATAACGTATTACGTTATAACGTTATACCATATAACGTATTACGTTATAACGTTATACCATATAACGTATTACGTTATAACGTTATACCATATAACGTTATGCTATATAACTTAATACGTTATAACGTTATACCATATAACGTATTACGTTATAACGTTATACTATATAACGTAATACGTTGTAACGTTATACCATATAACGTATTACGTCATAACGTTATACCATATAGCGTTATACTATATAACGTAATACGTTGTAACGTTGTACCATATAACGTCATACCATATAACGTTATACTATATAACGTAATACGTTGTAACGTCATACCATATAACGTTATACTATATAACGTAATACGTTGTAACGTTATACCATATAACATATTACGTTATAACGTTATACCATAGAACGTTAAACTATATAGCGTAATACGTTATAACGTTATATCATATAACGTTATACCATATAGCGTTATACTATATAACGTAATACGTTGTAACGTTGTACCTTATAACGTATTACGTTATAACGTTATACTATATACCGTAATACGTTGTAAGGTTATATCATATAACTTATTACGTTATAACGTTATACCATATAACGTTATATTATATAACTTAATACGTTATAACGTTATACCATATAACGTATTACGTTATAACGTTATACCATATAACGTATTACGTTATTACGTTATACTATATAACGTAATACGTTGTAAGATTATACCATATAACGTATTACGTTATAACGTTATACCATATAACGTATTACGTTATAACGTTATACTATATAACGTATTACGTTATAACGTTATACCTTATAACGTTATATTATATAACTTAATACGTTATAACGTTATACCATATAACGTATTACGTTATAACGTTATACCATATAACGTATTACGTTATAACGTTATACCATATAACGTTATTCTATATAACTTAATACGTTATAACGTTATACCATATAACGTATTACGTTATAACGTTATACTATATAACGTAATACGTTGTAACGTTATACCATATAACGTATTACGTCATAACGTTATACCATATAGCGTTATACTATATAACGTAATACGTTGTAACGTTGTACCATATAACGTCATACCATATAACGTTATACTTTATAACGTAATACGTTGTAACGTCATACCATATAACGTTATACTATATAACGTAATATGTTGTAACGTTATACCATATAACATATTACGTTATAACGTTATACCATAGAACGTTAAACTATATAGCGTAATACGTTATAACGCTATATCATATAACGTTATACCATATAGCGTTATAATATATAACGTAATACGTTGTAACGTTGTACCTTATAACGTATTACGTTATAACGTTATACTATATACCGTAATACGTTGTAAGGTTATATCATATAACGTATTACGTTATAACGTTATACCATATAACGTTATATTATATAACTTAATACGTTATAACGTTATACCATATAACGTATTACGTTATAACGTTATACCATATAACGTATTACGTTATAACGTTATACTATATAACGTATAACGTTCTAACGTTATACCACATAACGTTATATTATATAACTTAATACGTTATAACGTTGTACCATATAACGTATTACGTTATAACGTTATACCATATAACGTATTACGTTATAACGTTATACCATATAACGTATTACGTTATAACGTTATACCATATAACGTATTACGTTATAACGTTATACCATATAACGTATTACGTTATAACGTTATACCATATAACGTTATACCATATAACGTATTACGTTATAACGTTATACCATATAACGTATTACGTTATAACGTTATACCACATAACGTTATACTATATAACTTAATACGTTATAACGTTATACCATATAACGTATTACGTTATAACGTTATACCATATAACGTATTACGTTATAACGTTATACTATATAACGTATTACGTTATAACGTTATACCCTATAACGTTATACCATATAACGTATTACGTTATAACGTTATACCATATAACGTTATACCATATAACGTATTACGTTATAACGTTATACCATATAAAGTATTACGTTATAACGTTATACCATATAACGTATTACGTTATAACGTTATACCATATAACGTTATGCTATATAACTTAATACGTTATAACGTTATACCATATAACGTATTACGTTATAACGTTATACTATATAACGTAATACGTTGTAACGTTATACCATATAACGTATTACGTTATTACGTTATACTATATAACGTAATACGTTGTAAGATTATACCATATAACGTATTACGTTATAACGTTATACCATATAACGTATTACGTTATAACGTTATACTATATAACGTATTACGTTATAACGTTATACCTTATAACGTTATATTATATAACTTAATACGTTATAACGTTATACCATATAACGTATTACGTTATAACGTTATACCATATAACGTATTACGTTATAACGTTATACCATATAACGTATTACGTTATAACGTTATACCATATAACGTTATACCATATAACGTATTACGTTATAACGTTATACTATATAACGTATTACGTTATAACGTTATACCCTATAACGTTATACCATATAACGTATTACGTTATAACGTTATACCATATAACGTTATACCATATAACGTATTACGTTATAACGTTATACCATATAACGTATTACGTTATAACGTTATACCATATAACGTATTACGTTATAACGTTATACCATATAACGTTATGCTATATAACTTAATACGTTATAACGTTATACCATATAACGTATTACGTTATAACGTTATACTATATAACGTAATACGTTGTAACGTTATACCATATAACGTATTACGTTATTACGTTATAATATATAACGTAATACGTTGTAAGATTATACCATATAACGTATTACGTTATAACGTTATACCATATAACGTATTACGTTATAACGTTATACTATATAACGTATTACGTTATAACGTTATACCTTATAACGTTATATTATATAACTTAATACGTTATAACGTTATACCATATAACGTATTACGTTATAACGTTATACTATATAACGTATTACGTTATAACGTTATACTATATAACGTAATACGTTGTAACGTTATACCATATAACGTATTACGTCATAACGTTATACCATATAGCGTTATACTATATAACGTAATACGTTGTAACGTTGTACCATATAACGTCATACCATATAACGTTATACTATATAACGTAATACGTTGTAACGTTATACCATATAACGTATTACGTTATTACGTTATACTATATAACGTAATACGTTGTAAGATTATACCATATAACGTATTACGTTATAACGTTATACCATATAACGTATTACGTTATAACGTTATACTATATAACGTATTACGTTATAACGTTATACCTTATAACGTTATATTATATAACTTAATACGTTATAACGTTATACCATATAACGTAATACGTTATAACGTTATACCATATAACTTATTACGTTATAACGTTATACCATATAATGTATTACTATATAACGTTATACCATATAACGTTATACCATATAACGTATTACGTTATAACGTTATACCATATAACGTATTACGTTATAACGTTATACCATATAACGTTATACTATATAACTTAATACGTTATAACGTTATACCATATAACGTATTACGTTATAACGTTATACTATATAACGAAATACGTTGTAACGTTATACCATATAACCTATTACGTCATAACGTTATACCATATAGCGTTATACTATATAACGTAATACGTTGTAACGTTATACCATATAACGTATTACGTTATTACGTTATACTATATGACGTAATACGTTGTAAGATTATACCATATAACGTTTTACGTTATAACGTTATACCATATAACGTATTACGTTATAACGTTATACCATATAACGTTATATTATATAACTTAATACGTTATAACGTTATACCATATAACGTATTACGTTATAACGTGAAACCATATAACGTATTACGTTATAACGTTGTACTATATAACGTAATACGTTGTAACGTTATACCATATAACGTATTACGTTATAACGTTATACTATATAACGTAATACGTTGTAACGTTATACCATATAACGTATTACGTCATAACGTTATACCATAGAACGTTAAACTATATAGCGTAATACGTTATAACGTTATATCATATAACGTTATACCATATAGCGATATACTATATAACGTAATACGTTGTAACGTTGTACCATATAACGTCATACCATATAACGTTATACTATATAACGTAATACGTTATAACGTTATACCATATAACGTATTACGTTATAACGTTATACCATATAACGTATTACGTTATAACGTTATACCATATAACGTATTACGATATAGCGTTATACCATATAACGTTATACTATATAACTTAATACGTTATAACGTTATACCATATAACGTATTACGTTATAACGTTATACTATATAACGTAATACGTTGTAACGTTATACCATATAACGTATTACGTCATAACGTTATACCATAGAACGTTAAACTATATAGCGTAATACGTTATAACGTTATATCATATAACGTTATACCATATAGCGTTATACTATATAACGTGATACGTTGTAACGTTGTACCATATAACGTCATACCATATAACGTTATACTATATAACGTAATACGTTATAACGTTATACCATATAACGTATTACGCTATAACGTTATACTATATAACGTAATACGTTGTAAGGTTATACCATATAACGTATTACGTTATAACGTTATACCATATAACGTAATACGTTGTAACATTATACCATATAACGTATTACGTTATAACGTTATACCATAGAACGTTAAACTATATAGCGTAATACGTTATAACGTTATATCATATAACGTTATACCATATAGCGTTATACTATATAACGTAATACGTTGTAACGTTGTACCATATAACGTCATACCATATAACGTTATACTATATAACGTAATACGTTGTAACGTTATACCATATAACGTATTACGTTATAACGTTATACCATAGAACGTTAAACTATATAGCGTAATACGTTATAACGTTATATCATATAACGTTATACCATATATCGTTATACTATATAACGTAATACGTTGTAACGTTGTACCCTATAACGTATTACGTTATAACGTTATACCATATAACGTATTACTTTATAACGTTATACCATATAACGTATTACGTTATAACGTTATACCACATAACGTTATACTATATAACTTAATACGTTATAACGTTATACCATATAACGTATTACGTTATAACGTTATACCATATAACGTATTACGTTATAACGTTATACTATATAACGTATTACGTTATAACGTTATACCCTATAACGTTATACCATATAACGTATTACGTTATAACGTTATACCATATAACGTTATACCATATAACGTATTACGTTATAACGTTATACCATATAACGTATTACGTTATAACGTTATACCATATAACGTATTACGTTATAACGTTATACCATATAACGTTATGCTATATAACTTAATACGTTATAACGTTATACCATATAACGTATTACGTTATAACGTTATACTATATAACGTAATACGTTGTAACGTTATACCATATAACGTATTACGTCATAACGTTATACCATATAGCGTTATACTATATAACGTAATACGTTGTAACGTTGTACCATATAACGTCATACCATATAACGTTATACTATATAACGTAATACGTTGTAACGTCATACCATATAACGTTATACTATATAACGTAATACGTTGTAACGTTATACCATATAACATATTACGTTATAACGTTATACCATAGAACGTTAAACTATATAGCGTAATACGTTATAACGTTATATCATATAACGTTATACCATATAGCGTTATACTATATAACGTAATACGTTGTAACGTTGTACCTTATAACGTATTACGTTATAACGTTATACTATATACCGTAATACGTTGTAAGGTTATATCATATAACTTATTACGTTATAACGTTATACCATATAACGTTATATTATATAACTTAATACGTTATAACGTTATACCATATAACGTATTACGTTATAACGTTATACCATATAACGTATTACGTTATTACGTTATACTATATAACGTAATACGTTGTAAGATTATACCATATAACGTATTACGTTATAACGTTATACCATATAACGTATTACGTTATAACGTTATACTATATAACGTATTACGTTATAACGTTATACCTTATAACGTTATATTATATAACTTAATACGTTATAACGTTATACCATATAACGTATTACGTTATAACGTTATACCATATAACGTATTACGTTATAACGTTATACCATATAACGTTATTCTATATAACTTAATACGTTATAACGTTATACCATATAACGTATTACGTTATAACGTTATACTATATAACGTAATACGTTGTAACGTTATACCATATAACGTATTACGTCATAACGTTATACCATATAGCGTTATACTATATAACGTAATACGTTGTAACGTTGTACCATATAACGTCATACCATATAACGTTATACTTTATAACGTAATACGTTGTAACGTCATACCATATAACGTTATACTATATAACGTAATATGTTGTAACGTTATACCATATAACATATTACGTTATAACGTTATACCATAGAACGTTAAACTATATAGCGTAATACGTTATAACGCTATATCATATAACGTTATACCATATAGCGTTATAATATATAACGTAATACGTTGTAACGTTGTACCTTATAACGTATTACGTTATAACGTTATACTATATACCGTAATACGTTGTAAGGTTATATCATATAACGTATTACGTTATAACGTTATACCATATAACGTTATATTATATAACTTAATACGTTATAACGTTATACCATATAACGTATTACGTTATAACGTTATACCATATAACGTATTACGTTATAACGTTATACTATATAACGTATAACGTTCTAACGTTATACCACATAACGTTATATTATATAACTTAATACGTTATAACGTTGTACCATATAACGTATTACGTTATAACGTTATACCATATAACGTATTACGTTATAACGTTATACCATATAACGTATTACGTTATAACGTTATACCATATAACGTATTACGTTATAACGTTATACCATATAACGTATTACGTTATAACGTTATACCATATAACGTTATACCATATAACGTATTACGTTATAACGTTATACCATATAACGTATTACGTTATAACGTTATACCACATAACGTTATACTATATAACTTAATACGTTATAACGTTATACCATATAACGTATTACGTTATAACGTTATACCATATAACGTATTACGTTATAACGTTATACTATATAACGTATTACGTTATAACGTTATACCCTATAACGTTATACCATATAACGTATTACGTTATAACGTTATACCATATAACGTTATACCATATAACGTATTACGTTATAACGTTATACCATATAAAGTATTACGTTATAACGTTATACCATATAACGTATTACGTTATAACGTTATACCATATAACGTTATGCTATATAACTTAATACGTTATAACGTTATACCATATAACGTATTACGTTATAACGTTATACTATATAACGTAATACGTTGTAACGTTATACCATATAACGTATTACGTTATTACGTTATACTATATAACGTAATACGTTGTAAGATTATACCATATAACGTATTACGTTATAACGTTATACCATATAACGTATTACGTTATAACGTTATACTATATAACGTATTACGTTATAACGTTATACCTTATAACGTTATATTATATAACTTAATACGTTATAACGTTATACCATATAACGTATTACGTTATAACGTTATACCATATAACGTATTACGTTATAACGTTATACCATATAACGTATTACGTTATAACGTTATACCATATAACGTTATACCATATAACGTATTACGTTATAACGTTATACTATATAACGTATTACGTTATAACGTTATACCCTATAACGTTATACCATATAACGTATTACGTTATAACGTTATACCATATAACGTTATACCATATAACGTATTACGTTATAACGTTATACCATATAACGTATTACGTTATAACGTTATACCATATAACGTATTACGTTATAACGTTATACCATATAACGTTATGCTATATAACTTAATACGTTATAACGTTATACCATATAACGTATTACGTTATAACGTTATACTATATAACGTAATACGTTGTAACGTTATACCATATAACGTATTACGTTATTACGTTATAATATATAACGTAATACGTTGTAAGATTATACCATATAACGTATTACGTTATAACGTTATACCATATAACGTATTACGTTATAACGTTATACTATATAACGTATTACGTTATAACGTTATACCTTATAACGTTATATTATATAACTTAATACGTTATAACGTTATACCATATAACGTATTACGTTATAACGTTATACTATATAACGTATTACGTTATAACGTTATACTATATAACGTAATACGTTGTAACGTTATACCATATAACGTATTACGTCATAACGTTATACCATATAGCGTTATACTATATAACGTAATACGTTGTAACGTTGTACCATATAACGTCATACCATATAACGTTATACTATATAACGTAATACGTTGTAACGTTATACCATATAACGTATTACGTTATTACGTTATACTATATAACGTAATACGTTGTAAGATTATACCATATAACGTATTACGTTATAACGTTATACCATATAACGTATTACGTTATAACGTTATACTATATAACGTATTACGTTATAACGTTATACCTTATAACGTTATATTATATAACTTAATACGTTATAACGTTATACCATATAACGTAATACGTTATAACGTTATACCATATAACTTATTACGTTATAACGTTATACCATATAATGTATTACTATATAACGTTATACCATATAACGTTATACCATATAACGTATTACGTTATAACGTTATACCATATAACGTATTACGTTATAACGTTATACCATATAACGTTATACTATATAACTTAATACGTTATAACGTTATACCATATAACGTATTACGTTATAACGTTATACTATATAACGAAATACGTTGTAACGTTATACCATATAACCTATTACGTCATAACGTTATACCATATAGCGTTATACTATATAACGTAATACGTTGTAACGTTATACCATATAACGTATTACGTTATTACGTTATACTATATGACGTAATACGTTGTAAGATTATACCATATAACGTTTTACGTTATAACGTTATACCATATAACGTATTACGTTATAACGTTATACCATATAACGTTATATTATATAACTTAATACGTTATAACGTTATACCATATAACGTATTACGTTATAACGTTAAACCATATAACGTATTACGTTATAACGTTGTACTATATAACGTAATACGTTGTAACGTTATACCATATAACGTATTACGTTATAACGTTATACTATATAACGTAATACGTTGTAACGTTATACCATATAACGTATTACGTCATAACGTTATACCATAGAACGTTAAACTATATAGCGTAATACGTTATAACGTTATATCATATAACGTTATACCATATAGCGATATACTATATAACGTAATACGTTGTAACGTTGTACCATATAACGTCATACCATATAACGTTATACTATATAACGTAATACGTTATAACGTTATACCATATAACGTATTACGTTATAACGTTATACCATATAACGTATTACGTTATAACGTTATACCATATAACGTATTACGATATAGCGTTATACCATATAACGTTATACTATATAACTTAATACGTTATAACGTTATACCATATAACGTATTACGTTATAACGTTATACTATATAACGTAATACGTTGTAACGTTATACCATATAACGTATTACGTCATAACGTTATACCATAGAACGTTAAACTATATAGCGTAATACGTTATAACGTTATATCATATAACGTTATACCATATAGCGTTATACTATATAACGTGATACGTTGTAACGTTGTACCATATAACGTCATACCATATAACGTTATACTATATAACGTAATACGTTATAACGTTATACCATATAACGTATTACGCTATAACGTTATACTATATAACGTAATACGTTGTAAGGTTATACCATATAACGTATTACGTTATAACGTTATACCATATAACGTAATACGTTGTAACATTATACCATATAACGTATTACGTTATAACGTTATACCATATAACGTATTACGTTATAACGTTATACTATATAACGTATTACGTTATAACGTTATACCTTATAACGTTATATTATATAACTTAATACGTTGTAACGTTATACCATATAACGTATTACGTTATAACGTTATACCATATAACGTATTACGTTATAACGTTATACTATATAACGTATTACGTTATAACGTTATACTATATAACGTAATACGTTGTAACGTTATACCATATAACGTATTACGTCATAACGTTATACCATATAGCGTTATACTATATAACGTAATACGTTGTAACGTTGTACCATATAACGTCATACCATATAACGTTATACTATATCACGTAATACGTTGTAACGTTATACCATATAACGTATTACGTTATTACGTTATACTATATAACGTAATACGTTGTAAGATTATACCATATAACGTATTACGTTATAACGTTATACCATATAACGTATTACGTTATAACGTTATACTATATAACGTATTACGTTATAACGTTATACCTTATAACGTTATATTATATAACTTAATACGTTATAACGTTATACCATATAACGTAATACGTTATAACGTTATACCATATAACTTATTACGTTATAACGTTATACCATATAATGTATTACTATATAACGTTATACCATATAACGTTATACCATATAACGTATTACGTTATAACGTTATACCATATAACGTATTACGTTATAACGTTATACCATATAACGTTATACTATATAACTTAATACGTTATAACGTTATACCATATAACGTATTACGTTATAACGTTATACTATATAACGAAATACGTTGTAACGTTATACCATATAACCTATTACGTCATAACGTTATACCATATAGCGTTATACTATATAACGTAATACGTTGTAACGTTATACCATATAACGTATTACGTTATTACGTTATACTATATGACGTAATACGTTGTAAGATTATACCATATAACGTTTTACGTTATAACGTTATACCATATAACGTATTACGTTATAACGTTATACCATATAACGTTATATTATATAACTTAATACGTTATAACGTTATACCATATAACGTATTACGTTATAACGTTAAACCATATAACGTATTACGTTATAACGTTGTACTATATAACGTAATACGTTGTAACGTTATACCATATAACGTATTACGTTATAACGTTATACCACAGAACGTTAAACTATATAACGTATTACGTTATAACGTTATACTATATAACGTATTACATTTTAACGTTATACCATATAACGTATTACGTTATAACGTTATACTATATAACGTATTACGTTACAACGTTATACCATATAACGTATTACGTTATAACGTTATACCATATAACGTTATACTATATAACTTAATACGTTATAACGTTATACCATATAACGTATTACGTTATAACGTTATACTATATAACGTAATACGTTGTAACGTTATACCATATAACGTATTACGTCATAACGTTATACCATAGAACGTTAAACTATATAGCGTAATACGTTATAACGTTATATCATATAACGTTATACCATATAGCGATATACTATATAACGTAATACGTTGTAACGTTGTACCATATAACGTCATACCATATAACGTTATACTATATAACGTAATACGTTATAACGTTATACCATATAACGTATTACGTTATAACGTTATACCATATAACGTATTACGTTATAACGTTATACCATATAACGTATTACGATATAGCGTTATACCATATAACGTTATACTATATAACTTAATACGTTATAACGTTATACCATATAACGTTATACCATATAACGTATTACGTTATGACGTTATACTATATAACGTATTACGTTATAACGTTATACCCTATAACGTTATACCATATAACGTAATACGTTGTAAGATTATACCATATAACGTATTACGTTATAACGTTATACCATATAACGTATTACGTTATAACGTTATACTATATAACGTATAACGTTATAACGTTATACCTTATAACGTTATATTATATAACTTAATACGTTATAACGTTATACCATATAACGTAATACGTTATAACGTTATACCATATAACTTATTACGTTATAACGTTATACCATATAATGTATTACTATATAACGTTATACCATATAACGTTATACCATATAACGTATTACGTTATAACGTTATACCATATAACGTTATACCATATAACGTATTACGTTATAACGTTATACCATATAACGTATTACGTTATAACGTTATACCATATAACGTTATACTATATAACTTAATACGTTATAACGTTATACCATATAACGTATTACGTTATAACGTTATACTATATAACGAAATACGTTGTAACGTTATACCATATAACCTATTACGTCATAACGTTATACCATATAGCGTTATACTATATAACGTAATACGTTGTAACGTTATACCATATAACGTATTACGTTATTACGTTATACTATATGACGTAATACGTTGTAAGATTATACCATATAACGTTTTACGTTATAACGTTATACCATATAACGTATTACGTTATAACGTTATACCATATAACGTTATATTATATAACTTAATACGTTATAACGTTATACCATATAACGTATTACGTTATAACGTTAAACCATATAACGTATTACGTTATAACGTTGTACTATATAACGTAATACGTTGTAACGTTATACCATATAACGTATTACGTTATAACGTTATACCACAGAACGTTAAACTATATAACGTATTACGTTATAACGTTATACTATATAACGTATTACATTATAACGTTATACCATATAACGTATTACGTTATAACGTTATACTATATAACGTATTACGTTACAACGTTATACCATATAACGTATTACGTTATAACGTTATACCATATAACGTTATACTATATAACTTAATACGTTATAACGTTATACTATATAACGTATTACGTTATAACGTTATACTATATAACGTAATACGTTGTAACGTTATACCATATAACGTATTACGTCATAACGTTATACCATAGAACGTTAAACTATATAGCGTAATACGCTATAACGTTATATCACATAACGTTATACCATATAGCGTTATACTATATAACGTAATACGTTGTAACGTTGTACCATATAACGTCATACCATATAACGTTATACTATATAACGTAATACGTTATAACGTTATACCATATAACGTATTACGTTATAACGTTATACCATATAACGTATTACGTTATAACGTTATACCATATAACGTATTACGATATAGCGTTATACCATATAACGTTATACTATATAACTTAATACGTTATAACGTTATACCATATAACGTATTACGTTATAACGTTATACTATATAACGTAATACGTTGTAACGTTATACCATATAACGTATTACGTCATAACGTTATACCATAGAACGTTAAACTATATAGCGTAATACGTTATAACGTTATATCATATAACGTTATACCATATAGCGTTAGACTATATAACGTAATACGTTGTAACGTTGTACCATATAACGTCATACCATATAACGTTATACTATATAACGTAATACGTTATAACGTTATACCATATAACGTATTACGCTATAACGTTATACTATATAACGTAATACGTTGTAAGGTTATACCATATAACGTATTACGTTATAACGTTATACCATATAACGTAATACGTTGTAACATTATACCATATAACGTATTACGTTATAACGTTATACCATAGAACGTTAAACTATATAGCGTAATACGTTATAACGTTATATCATATAACGTTATACCATATAGCGTTATACTATATAACGTAATACGTTGTAACGTTGTACCATATAACGTCATACCATATAACGTTATACTATATAACGTAATACGTTGTAACGTTATACCATATAACGTATTACGTTATAACGTTATACCATAGAACGTTAAACTATATAGCGTAATACGTTATAACGTTATATCATATAACGTTATACCATATAGCGTTATACTATATAACGTAATACGTTGTAACGTTGTACCCTATAACGTATTACGTTATAACGTTATACCATATAACGTATTACTTTATAACGTTATACCATATAACGTATTACGTTATAACGTTATACCACATAACGTTATACTATATAACTTAATACGTTATAACGTTATACCATATAACGTATTACGTTATAACGTTATACCATATAACGTATTACGTTATAACGTTATACTATATAACGTATTACGTTATAACGTTATACCCTATAACGTTATACCATATAACGTATTACGTTATAACGTTATACCATATAACGTTATACCATATAACGTATTACGTTATAACGTTATACCATATAACGTATTACGTTATAACGTTATACCATATAACGTATTACGTTATAACGTTATACCATATAACGTTATGCTATATAACTTAATACGTTATAACGTTATACCATATAACGTATTACGTTATAACGTTATACTATATAACGTAATACGTTGTAACGTTATACCATATAACGTATTACGTCATAACGATATACCATATAGCGTTATACTATATAACGTAATACGTTGTAACGTTGTACCATATAACGTCATACCATATAACGTTATACTATATAACGTAATACGTTGTAACGTCATACCATATAACGTTATACTATATAACGTAATACGTTGTAACGTTATACCATATAACATATTACGTTATAACGTTATACCATAGAACGTTAAACTATATAGCGTAATACGTTATAACGTTATATCATATAACGTTATACCATATAGCGTTATACTATATAACGTAATACGTTGTAACGTTGTACCTTATAACGTATTACGTTATAACGTTATACTATATACCGTAATACGTTGTAAGGTTATATCATATAACTTATTACGTTATAACGTTATACCATATAACGTTATATTATATAACTTAATACGTTATAACGTTATACCATATAACGTATTACGTTATAACGTTATACCATATAACGTATTACGTTATTACGTTATACTATATAACGTAATACGTTGTAAGATTATACCATATAACGTATTACGTTATAACGTTATACCATATAACGTATTACGTTATAACGTTATACTATATAACGTATTACGTTATAACGTTATACCTTATAACGTTATATTATATAACTTAATACGTTATAACGTTATACCATATAACGTATTACGTTATAACGTTATACCATATAACGTATTACGTTATAACGTTATACCATATAACGTTATTCTATATAACTTAATACGTTATAACGTTATACCATATAACGTATTACGTTATAACGTTATACTATATAACGTAATACGTTGTAACGTTATACCATATAACGTATTACGTCATAACGTTATACCATATAGCGTTATACTATATAACGTAATACGTTGTAACGTTGTACCATATAACGTCATACCATATAACGTTATACTTTATAACGTAATACGTTGTAACGTCATACCATATAACGTTATACTATATAACGTAATATGTTGTAACGTTATACCATATAACATATTACGTTATAACGTTATACCATAGAACGTTAAACTATATAGCGTAATACGTTATAACGCTATATCATATAACGTTATACCATATAGCGTTATAATATATAACGTAATACGTTGTAACGTTGTACCTTATAACGTATTACGTTATAACGTTATACTATATACCGTAATACGTTGTAAGGTTATATCATATAACGTATTACGTTATAACGTTATACCATATAACGTTATATTATATAACTTAATACGTTATAACGTTATACCATATAACGTATTACGTTATAACGTTATACCATATAACGTATTACGTTATAACGTTATACTATATAACGTATAACGTTCTAACGTTATACCACATAACGTTATATTATATAACTTAATACGTTATAACGTTGTACCATATAACGTATTACGTTATAACGTTATACCATATAACGTATTACGTTATAACGTTATACCATATAACGTATTACGTTATAACGTTATACCATATAACGTATTACGTTATAACGTTATACCATATAACGTATTACGTTATAACGTTATACCATATAACGTTATACCATATAACGTATTACGTTATAACGTTATACCATATAACGTATTACGTTATAACGTTATACCACATAACGTTATACTATATAACTTAATACGTTATAACGTTATACCATATAACGTATTACGTTATAACGTTATACCATATAACGTATTACGTTATAACGTTATACTATATAACGTATTACGTTATAACGTTATACCCTATAACGTTATACCATATAACGTATTACGTTATAACGTTATACCATATAACGTTATACCATATAACGTATTACGTTATAACGTTATACCATATAAAGTATTACGTTATAACGTTATACCATATAACGTATTACGTTATAACGTTATACCATATAACGTTATGCTATATAACTTAATACGTTATAACGTTATACCATATAACGTATTACGTTATAACGTTATACTATATAACGTAATACGTTGTAACGTTATACCATATAACGTATTACGTTATTACGTTATACTATATAACGTAATACGTTGTAAGATTATACCATATAACGTATTACGTTATAACGTTATACCATATAACGTATTACGTTATAACGTTATACTATATAACGTATTACGTTATAACGTTATACCTTATAACGTTATATTATATAACTTAATACGTTATAACGTTATACCATATAACGTATTACGTTATAACGTTATACCATATAACGTATTACGTTATAACGTTATACCATATAACGTATTACGTTATAACGTTATACCATATAACGTTATACCATATAACGTATTACGTTATAACGTTATACTATATAGCGTATTACGTTATAACGTTATACCCTATAACGTTATACCATATAACGTATTACGTTATAACGTTATACCATATAACGTTATACCATATAACGTATTACGTTATAACGTTATACCATATAACGTATTACGTTATAACGTTATACCATATAACGTATTACGTTATAACGTTATACCATATAACGTTATGCTATATAACTTAATACGTTATAACGTTATACCATATAACGTATTACGTTATAACGTTATACTATATAACGTAATACGTTGTAACGTTATACCATATAACGTATTACGTTATTACGTTATAATATATAACGTAATACGTTGTAAGATTATACCATATAACGTATTACGTTATAACGTTATACCATATAACGTATTACGTTATAACGTTATACTATATAACGTATTACGTTATAACGTTATACCTTATAACGTTATATTATATAACTTAATACGTTATAACGTTATACCATATAACGTATTACGTTATAACGTTATACCATATAACGTATTACGTTATAACGTTATACTATATAACGTATTACGTTATAACGTTATACTATATAACGTAATACGTTGTAACGTTATACCATATAACGTATTACGTCATAACGTTATACCATATAGCGTTATACTATATAACGTAATACGTTGTAACGTTGTACCATATAACGTCATACCATATAAAGTTATACTATATAACGTAATACGTTGTAACGTTATACCATATAACGTATTACGTTATTACGTTATACTATATAACGTAATACGTTGTAAGATTATACCATATAACGTATTACGTTATAACGTTATACCATATAACGTATTACGTTATAACGTTATACTATATAACGTATTACGTTATAACGTTATACCTTATAACGTTATATTATATAACTTAATACGTTATAACGTTATACCATATAACGTAATACGTTATAACGTTATACCATATAACTTATTACGTTATAACGTTATACCATATAATGTATTACTATATAACGTTATACCATATAACGTTATACCATATAACGTATTACGTTATAACGTTATACCATATAACGTATTACGTTATAACGTTATACCATATAACGTTATACTATATAACTTAATACGTTATAACGTTATACCATATAACGTATTACGTTATAACGTTATACTATATAACGAAATACGTTGTAACGTTATACCATATAACCTATTACGTCATAACGTTATACCATATAGCGTTATACTATATAACGTAATACGTTGTAACGTTATACCATATAACGTATTACGTTATTACGTTATACTACATGACGTAATACGTTGTAAGATTATACCATATAACGTTTTACGTTATAACGTTATACCATATAACGTATTACGTTATAACGTTATACCATATAACGTTATATTATATAACTTAATACGTTATAACGTTATACCATATAACGTATTACGTTATAACGTTAAACCATATAACGTATTACGTTATAACGTTGTACTATATAACGTAATACGTTGTAACGTTATACCATATAACGTATTACGTTATAACGTTATACCACAGAACGTTAAACTATATAACGTATTACGTTATAACGTTATACTATATAACGTATTACATTTTAACGTTATACCATATAACGTATTACGTTATAACGTTATACTATATAACGTATTACGTTACAACGTTATACCATATAACGTATTACGTTATAACGTTATACCATATAACGTTATACTATATAACTTAATACGTTATAACGTTATACCATATAACGTATTCCGTTATAACGTTATACTATATAACGTAATACGTTGTAACGTTATACCATATAACGTATTACGTCATAACGTTATACCATAGAACGTTAAACTATATAGCGTAATACGTTATAACGTTATATCATATAACGTTATACCATATAGCGATATACTATATAACGTAATACGTTGTAACGTTGTACCATATAACGTCATACCATATAACGTTATACTATATAACGTAATACGTTATAACGTTATACCATATAACGTATTACGTTATAACGTTATACCATATAACGTATTACGTTATAACGTTATACCATATAACGTATTACGATATAGCGTTATACCATATAACGTTATACTATATAACTTAATACGTTATAACGTTATACCATATAACGTATTACGTTATAACGTTATACTATATAACGTAATACGTTGTAACGTTATACCATATAACGTATTACGTCATAACGTTATACCATAGAACGTTAAACTATATAGCGTAATACGTTATAACGTTATATCATATAACGTTATACCATATAGCGTTATACTATATAACGTGATACGTTGTAACGTTGTACCATATAACGTCATACCATATAACGTTATACTATATAATGTAATACGTTGTAACGTTATACCATATAACGTATTACGTTATAACGTTATACCATAGAACGTTAAACTATATAGCGTAATACGTTATAACGTTATATCATATAACGTTATACCATATAGCGTTATACTATATAACGTAATACGTTGTAACGTTGTACCATATAACGTATTACGTTATAACGTTATACCATATAACGTATTACTTTATAACGTTATACCATATAACGTATTACGTTATAACGTTATACCACATAACGTTATACTATATAACTTAATACGTTATAACGTTATACTATATAACGTATTACGTTATAACGTTATACCCTATAACGTTATACCATATAACGTATTACGTTATAACGTTATACCATATAACGTTATACCATATAACGTATTACGTTATAACGTTATACCATATAACGTATTACGTTATAACGTTATACCATATAACGTATTACGTTATAACGTTATACCATATAACGTTATTCTATATAACTTAATACGTTATAACGTTATACCATATAACGTATTACGTTATAACGTTATACTATATAACGTAATACGTTGTAACGTTATACCATATAACGTATTACGTCATAACGTTATACCATATAGCGTTATACTATATAACGTAATACGTTGTAACGTTGTACCATATAACGTCATACCATATAACGTTATACTATATAACGTAATACGTTGTAACGTCATACCATATAACGTTATACTATATAACGTAATACGTTGTAACGTTATACCATATAACATATTACGTTATAACGTTATACCATAGAACGTTAAACTATATAGCGTAATACGTTATAACGCTATATCATATAACGTTATACCATATAGCGTTATAATATATAACGTAATACGTTGTAACGTTGTACCTTATAACGTATTACGTTATAACGTTATACTATATACCGTAATACGTTGTAAGGTTATATCATATAACGTATTACGTTATAACGTTATACCATATAACGTTATATTATATAACTTAATACGTTATAACGTTATACCATATAACGTATTACGTTATAACGTTATACCATATAACGTATTACGTTATAACGTTATACTATATAACGTATAACGTTCTAACGTTATACCACATAACGTTATATTATATAACTTAATACGTTATAACGTTGTACCATATAACGTATTACGTTATAACGTTATACCATATAACGTATTACGTTATAACGTTATACCATATAACGTATTACGTTATAACGTTATACCATATAACGTATTACGTTATAACGTTATACCATATAACGTATTACGTTATAACGTTATACCATATAACGTTATACCATATAACGTATTACGTTATAACGTTATAATATATAACGTATTACGTTATAACGTTATACCATATAACGTATTACGTTATAACGTTATACCACATAACGTTATACTATATAACTTAATACGTTATAACGTTATACCATATAACGTATTACGTTATAACGTTATACCATATAACGTATTACGTTATAACGTTATACTATATAACGTATTACGTTATAACGTTATACCCTATAACGTTATACCATATAACGTATTACGTTATAACGTTATACCATATAACGTATTACGTTATAACGTTATACCATATAACGTATTACGTTATAACGTTATACGATATAACGTATTACGTTATAACGTTATACCATATAACGTTATGCTATATAACTTAATACGTTATAACGTTATACCATATAACGTATTACGTTATAACGTTATACTATATAACGTAATACGTTGTAACGTTATACCATATAACGTATTACGTTATTACGTTATACTATATAACGTAATACGTTGTAAGATTATACCATATAACGTATTACGTTATAACGTTATACCATATAACGTATTACGTTATAACGTTATACTATATAACGTATTACGTTATAACGTTATACCTTATAACGTTATATTATATAACTTAATACGTTATAACGTTATACCATATAACGTATTACGTTATAACGTTATACCATATAACGTATTACGTTATAACGTTATACTATATAACGTATTACGTTATAACGTTATACTATATAACGTAATACGTTGTAACCTTATACCATATTACGTATTACGTCATAACGTTATACCATATAGCGTTATACTATATAACGTAATACGTTGTAACGTTGTACCATATAACGTCATACCATATAACGTTATACTATATAACGTAATACGTTGTAACGTTATACCATATAACGTATTACGTTATTACGTTATACTATATAACGTAATACGTTGTAAGATTATACCATATAACGTATTACGTTATAACGTTATACCATATAACGTATTACGTTATAACGTTATACTATATAACGTATTACGTTATAACGTTATACCTTATAACGTTATATTATATAACTTAATACGTTATAACGTTATACCATATAACGTAATACGTTATAACGTTATACCATATAACTTATTACGTTATAACGTTATACCATATAATGTATTACTATATAACGTTATACCATATAACGTTATACCATATAACGTATTACGTTATAACGTTATACCATATAACGTTATACCATATAACGTATTACGTTATAACGTTATACCATATAACGTATTACGTTATAACGTTATACCATATAACGTTATACTATATAACTTAATACGTTATAACGTTATACCATATAACGTATTACGTTATAACGTTATACTATATAACGAAATACGTTGTAACCTTATACCATATAACCTATTACGTTATAACGTTATACCATATAACGTATTACGTTATAACGTTATACCATATAACGTTATATTATATAACTTAATACGTTATAACGTTATACCATATAACGTATTACGTTATAACGTTATACTATATAACGAAATACGTTGTAACGTTATACCATATAACCTATTACGTTATAACGTTATACCATATAACGTATTACGTTATAACGTTATACCATATAACGTTATATTATATAACTTAATACGTTATAACGTTATACCATATAACGTATTACGTTATAACGTTATACTATATAACGAAATACGTTGTAACGTTATACCATATAACGTATTACGTTATAACGTTATACTATATAACGAAATACGTTGTAACGTTATACCATATAACCTATTACGTCATAACGTTATACCATATAGCGTTATACTATATAACGTAATACGTTGTAACGTTATACCATATAACGTATTACGTTATTACGTTATACTATATGACGTAATACGTTGTAAGATTATACCATATAACGTTTTACGTTATAACGTTATACCATATAACGTATTACGTTATAACGTTATACCATATAACGTTATATTATATAACTTAATACGTTATAACGTTATACCATATAACGTATTACGTTATAACGTTAAACCATATAACGTATTACGTTATAACGTTGTACTATATAACGTAATACGTTGTAACGTTATACCATATAACGTATTACGTTATAACGTTATACCACAGAACGTTAAACTATATAACGTATTACGTTATAACGTTATACTATATAACGTATTACATTTTAACGTTATACCATATAACGTATTACGTTATAACGTTATACTATATAACGTATTACGTTACAACGTTATACCATATAACGTATTACGTTATAACGTTATACCATATAACGTTATACTATATAACTTAATACGTTATAACGTTATACCATATAACGTATTACGTTATAACGTTATACTATATAACGTAATACGTTGTAACGTTATACCATATAACGTATTACGTCATAACGTTATACCATAGAACGTTAAACTATATAGCGTAATACGTTATAACGTTATATCATATAACGTTATACCATATAGCGATATACTATATAACGTAATACGTTGTAACGTTGTACCATATAACGTCATACCATATAACGTTATACTATATAACGTAATACGTTATAACGTTATACCATATAACGTATTACGTTATAACGTTATACCATATAACGTATTACGTTATAACGTTATACCATATAACGTATTACGATATAGCGTTATACCATATAACGTTATACTATATAACTTAATACGTTATAACGTTATACCATATAACGTATTACGTTATAACGTTATACTATATAACGTAATACGTTGTAACGTTATACCATATAACGTATTACGTCATAACGTTATACCATAGAACGTTAAACTATATAGCGTAATACGTTATAACGTTATATCATATAACGTTATACCATATAGCGTTATACTATATAACGTGATACGTTGTAACGTTGTACCATATAACGTCATACCATATAAAGTTATACTATATAACGTAATACGTTATAAGGTTATACCATATAAGGTATTACGCTATAACGTTATACTATATAACGTAATACGTTGTAAGGTTATACCATATAACGTATTACGTTATAACGTTATACCATATAACGTAATACGTTGTAACATTATACCATATAACGTATTACGTTATAACGTTATACCATAGAACGTTAAACTATATAGCGTAATACGTTGTAACGTTATATCATATAACGTTATACCATATAGCGTTATACTATATAACGTAATACGTTGTAACGTTGTACCATATAACGTCATACCATATAACGTTATACTATATAACGTAATACGTTGTAACGTTATACCATATAACGTATTACGTTATAACGTTATACCATAGAACGTTAAACTATATAGCGTAATACGTTATAACGTTATATCATATAACGTTATACCATATAGCGTTATACTATATAACGTAATACGTTGTAACGTTGTACCATATAACGTATTACGTTATAACGTTATACCATATAACGTATTACTTTATAACGTTATACCATATAACGTATTACGTTATAACGTTATACCACATAACGTTATACTATATAACTTAATACGTTATAACGTTATACCATATAACGTATTACGTTATAACGTTATACCCTATAACGTTATACCATATAACGTATTACGTTATAACGTTATACCATATAACGTTATACCATATAACGTATTACGTTATAACGTTATAACGTTATACCATATAACGTATTACGTTATAACGTTATACCATATAACGTTATTCTATATAACTTAATACGTTATAACGTTATACCATATAACGTATTACGTTATAACGTTATACTATATAACGTAATACGTTGTAACGTTATACCATATAACGTATTACGTCATAACGTTATACCATATAGCGTTATACTATATAACGTAATACGTTGTAACGTTGTACCATATAACGTCATACCATATAACGTTATACTATATAACGTAATACGTTGTAACGTCATACCATATAACGTTATACTATATAACGTAATACGTTGTAACGTTATACCATATAACATATTACGTCATAACGTTATACCATAGAACGTTAAACTATATAGCGTAATACGTTATAACGTTATATCATATAACGTTATACCATATAGCGTTATACTATATAACGTGATACGTTGTAACGTTGTACCATATAACGTCATACCATATAAAGTTATACTATATAACGTAATACGTTATAAGGTTATACCATATAACGTATTACGCTATAACGTTATACTATATAACGTAATACGTTGTAAGGTTATACCATATAACGTATTACGTTATAACGTTATACCATATAACGTAATACGTTGTAACATTATACCATATAACGTATTACGTTATAACGTTATACCATAGAACGTTAAACTATATAGCGTAATACGTTGTAACGTTATATCATATAACGTTATACCATATAGCGTTATACTATATAACGTAATACGTTGTAACGTTGTACCATATAACGTCATACCATATAACGTTATACTATATAACGTAATACGTTGTAACGTTATACCATATAACGTATTACGTTATAACGTTATACCATAGAACGTTAAACTATATAGCGTAATACGTTATAACGTTATATCATATAACGTTATACCATATAGCGTTATACTATATAACGTAATACGTTGTAACGTTGTACCATATAACGTATTACGTTATAACGTTATACCATATAACGTATTACTTTATAACGTTATACCATATAACGTATTACGTTATAACGTTATACCACATAACGTTATACTATATAACTTAATACGTTATAACGTTATACCATATAACGTATTACGTTATAACGTTATACCCTATAACGTTATACCATATAACGTATTACGTTATAACGTTATACCATATAACGTTATACCATATAACGTATTACGTTATAACGTTATAACGTTATACCATATAACGTATTACGTTATAACGTTATACCATATAACGTTATTCTATATAACTTAATACGTTATAACGTTATACCATATAACGTATTACGTTATAACGTTATACTATATAACGTAATACGTTGTAACGTTATACCATATAACGTATTACGTCATAACGTTATACCATATAGCGTTATACTATATAACGTAATACGTTGTAACGTTGTACCATATAACGTCATACCATATAACGTTATACTATATAACGTAATACGTTGTAACGTCATACCATATAACGTTATACTATATAACGTAATACGTTGTAACGTTATACCATATAACATATTACGTTATAACGTTATACCATAGAACGTTAAACTATATAGCGTAATACGTTATAACGCTATATCATATAACGTTATACCATATAGCGTTATAATATATAACGTAATACGTTGTAACGTTGTACCTTATAACGTATTACGTTATAACGTTATACTATATACCGTAATACGTTGTAAGGTTATATCATATAACGTATTACGTTATAACGTTATACCATATAACGTTATATCATATAACTTAATACGTTATAACGTTATACCATATAACGTATTACGTTATAACGTTATACCATATAACGTATTACGTTATAACGTTATACTATATAACGTATAACGTTCTAACGTTATACCACATAACGTTATATTATATAACTTAATACGTTATAACGTTGTACCATATAACGTATTACGTTATAACGTTATACCATATAACGTATTACGTTATAACGTTATACCATATAACGTATTACGTTATAACGTTATACCATATAACGTATTACGTTATAACGTTATACCATATAACGTATTACGTTATAACGTTATACCATATAACGTTATACCATATAACGTATTACGTTATAACGTTATAATATATAACGTATTACGTTATAACGTTATACCATATAACGTATTACGTTATAACGTTATACCACATAACGTTATACTATATAACTTAATACGTTATAACGTTATACCATATAACGTATTACGTTATAACGTTATACCATATAACGTATTACGTTATAACGTTATACTATATAACGTATTACGTTATAACGTTATACCCTATAACGTTATACCATATAACGTATTACGTTATAACGTTATACCATATAACGTTATACCATATAACGTATTACGTTATAACGTTATACCATATAACGTATTACGTTATAACGTTATACGATATAACGTATTACGTTATAACGTTATACCATATAACGTTATGCTATATAACTTAATACGTTATAACGTTATACCATATAACGTATTACGTTATAACGTTATACTATATAACGTAATACGTTGTAACGTTATACCATATAACGTATTACGTTATTACGTTATACTATATAACGTAATACGTTGTAAGATTATACCATATAACGTATTACGTTATAACGTTATACCATATAACGTATTACGTTATAACGTTATACTATATAACGTATTACGTTATAACGTTATACCTTATAACGTTATATTATATAACTTAATACGTTATAACGTTATACCATATAACGTATTACGTTATAACGTTATACCATATAACGTATTACGTTATAACGTTATACTATATAACGTATTACGTTATAACGTTATACTATATAACGTAATACGTTGTAACCTTATACCATATTACGTATTACGTCATAACGTTATACCATATAGCGTTATACTATATAACGTAATACGTTGTAACGTTGTACCATATAACGTCATACCATATAACGTTATACTATATAACGTAATACGTTGTAACGTTATACCATATAACGTATTACGTTATTACGTTATACTATATAACGTAATACGTTGTAAGATTATACCATATAACGTATTACGTTATAACGTTATACCATATAACGTATTACGTTATAACGTTATACTATATAACGTATTACGTTATAACGTTATACCTTATAACGTTATATTATATAACTTAATACGTTATAACGTTATACCATATAACGTAATACGTTATAACGTTATACCATATAACTTATTACGTTATAACGTTATACCATATAATGTATTACTATATAACGTTATACCATATAACGTTATACCATATAACGTATTACGTTATAACGTTATACCATATAACGTTATACCATATAACGTATTACGTTATAACGTTATACCATATAACGTATTACGTTATAACGTTATACCATATAACGTTATACTATATAACTTAATACGTTATAACGTTATACCATATAACGTATTACGTTATAACGTTATACTATATAACGAAATACGTTGTAACCTTATACCATATAACCTATTACGTTATAACGTTATACCATATAACGTATTACGTTATAACGTTATACCATATAACGTTATATTATATAACTTAATACGTTATAACGTTATACCATATAACGTATTACGTTATAACGTTATACTATATAACGAAATACGTTGTAACGTTATACCATATAACCTATTACGTTATAACGTTATACCATATAACGTATTACGTTATAACGTTATACTATATAACGTATTACATTATAACGTTATACCATATAACGTATTACGTTATAACGTTATACTATATAACGTATTACGTTACAACGTTATACCATATAACGTATTACGTTATAACGTTATACCATATAACGTTATACTATATAACTTAATACGTTATAACGTTATACCATATAACGTATTACGTTACAACGTTATACTATATAACGTAATACGTTGTAACGTTATACCATATAACGTATTACGTCATAACGTTATACCATAGAACGTTAAACTATATAGCGTAATACGTTATAACGTTATAACATATAACGTTATACCATATAGCGTTATACTATATAACGTAATACGTTGTAACGTTGTACCATATAACGTCATACCATATAACGTTATACTATATAACGTAATACGTTATAACGTTATACCATATAACGTATTACGTTATAACGTTATACTATATAACGTAATACGTTGTAAGGTTATACCATATAACGTACTACGTTATAACGTTATACCATATAACGTAATACGTTGTAACATTATACCATATAACGTATTACGTTATAACGTTATACCATAGAACGTTAAACTATATAGCGTAATACGTTATAACGTTATATCATATAACGTTATACCATATAGCGTTATACTATATAACGTAATACGTTATAACGTTATACCATATAACGTATTACGTTATAACGTTATACCATATAACGTATTGCGTTATAATGTTATACCATATAACGTTATATTATATAACTTAATACGTTATAACGTTATACCATATAACGTATTACGTTATAACGTTATACCATATAACGTATTACGTTATAACGTTATACCATATAACGTTATATTATATAACGTAATACGTTGTAAGATTATACCATATAACGTATTACGTTATAGCGTTATACCATATAACGTATTACGTTATAACGTTATACCATATAACGTATTGCGTTATAATGTTATACCATATAACGTTATATTATATAACTTAATACGTTATAACGTTATACCATATAACGTATTACGTTATAACGTTATACCATATAACGTATTACGTTATAACGTTATACTATATAACGTAATACGTTGTAACGTTATACCATATAACGTATTACGTTATAACGTTATACCATAGAACGTTAAACCATATAACGTATTACGTTATAACGTTATACTATATAACGTAATACGTTGTAGCGTTATACCACATAACGTATTACGTTATAACGTTATACCATAGAACGTTAAACTATATAGCGTAATACGTTATAACGTTATATCATATAACGTTATACCATATAGGGTTATACTATATAAAGTAATACGTTGTAACGTTATACCATATAACGTATTACCTTATAACGTTATACCATATAACGTATTACGTTATAACGTTACTCCATATAACGTTATGCTATATAACTTAATACGTTATAACGTTATACCATATAACGTTATACTATATAACTTAATACGTTATAACGTTATACCATATAACGTATTACGTTATAACGTTATTCTATATAACGTAATACGTTGTAACGTTATACCATATAACGTATTACGTCATAACGTTATACCATAGAACGTTAAACTATATCGCGTAATACGTTATAACGTTATTTCATATAACGTTATACCATACAGCGTTATACTATATAACGTAATACGTTGTAACGTTGTACCATATAACGACATACCATATAACGTTATACTATATAACGTAATACGTTGTAACGTTATACCATATAACGTATTACGTTATAACGTTATACTATATAACGTAATACGTTGTAAGGTTATACCATATAACGTATTACGTTATAACGTTATACCATATAACGTTATATTATATAACTTAATACGTTATAACGTTATACCATATAACGTATTACGTTATAACGTTATACCATATAACGTATTGCGTTATAATGTTATACCATATAACGTTATATTATATAACTTAATACGTTATAACGTTATACCATATAACGTATTACGTTATAACGTTATACCATATAACGTATTACGTTATAACGTTATACTATATAACGTAATACGTTGTTACGTTATACCATATAACGTATTACGTTATAACGTTATACCATAGAACGTTAAACTATATAGCGTAATACGTTATAACGTTATATCATATAACGTTATACCATATAGCGTTATACTATATAACGTAATACGTTGTAACGTTGTACCATATAACGTCATACCATATAACGTTATACTATATAACGTAATACGTTGTAACGTTTTACCATATAACGTATTACGTTATAACGTTATACTATATAACGTAATACGTTGTAAGATTATACCATATAACGTATTACGTTACAACGTTTTACCATATAACGTATTACGTTATAACGTTATACCATATAACGTATTGCGTTATAATGTTATACCATATAACGTTATATTATATAACTTAATACGTTATAACGTTATACCATATAACGTATTACGTTATAACGTTATACCATATAACGTATTACGTTATAACGTTATACTATATAACGTAATACGTTGTAACGTTATACCATATAACGTATTACGTTATAACGTTATACCATAGAACGTTAAACCATATAACGTATTACGTTATAACGTTATACTATATAACGTAATACGTTGTAACGTTATACCATATAACGTATTACGTTATAACGTTATACCATAGAACGTTAAACTATATAGCGTAATACGTTATAACGTTATATCATATAACGTTATACCATATAGGGTTATACCATATAACGTAATACGTTGTAACGTTATACCATATAACGTATTACCTTATAACGTTATACCATATAACGTATTACGTTATAACGTTACTCCATATAACGTTATGCTATATAACTTAATACGTTATAACGTTATACCATATAACGTATTACGTTATAACGTTATACCATATAACGTATTACGTTATAACGTTATACTATATAACGTATTACGATACAACGTTATACCATATAACGTTATATTATATAACTTAATACGTTATAACGTTATACCATATAACGTATTACGTTATAACGTTATACCATATAACGTATTACGTTATAACGTTATACCATATAACGTATTACGTTATAATGTTATACCATATAACGTTATACTATATAACGTATTACGTTATAATGTTATACCTTATAACGTATTACGTTATAACGTTATACTGTATAACGTAATACGTTGTAACGTTATACCATATAACGTATTACGTCATAACGTTATACCATAGAACGTTAAACTATATAGCGTAATACGTTATAACGTTATATCATATAACGTTATACCATATAGCGTTATACTATATAACGTAATACGTTGTAACGTTGTGCCATATAACGTCCATACCATATAACGTTATACTATATAACTTAATACGTTATAACGTTATACCATATAACGTATTACGTTATAACGTTATACCATATAACGTATTACGTTATAACGTTATACTATATAACGTATTACGTTATAACGTTATACCATATAACGTTATATTATATAACTTAATACGTTATAACGTTATTCCATATAACGTTATACTATATAACTTAATACGTTATAACGTTATACCATATAACGTATTACGTTATAACGTTATACTATATAACGTAATACGTTGTAACGTTATACCATATAACGTATTACGTCATAACGTTATACCATAGAACGTTAAACTATATAGCGTAATACGTTATAACGTTATACCATATAACGTATTACGTTATAACGTTATACCATATAACGTTGTACTATATAACTTAATACGTTATAACGTTATACCATATAACGTATTACGTTATAACGTTATACTATATAACGTAATACGTTGTAACGTTTTACCATATAACGTATTACGTTATAACGTTATACTATATAACGTAATACGTTGTAAGATTATACCATATAACGTATTACGTTATAACGTTATACCATATAACGTATTACGTTATAACGTTATACCATATAACGTATTACGTTATAACGTTATACTATATAACGTAATACGTTGTAACGTTATACCATATATCGTATTACGTTATAACGTTATACCATAGAACGTTAAACTATATACGTATTACGTTATAACGTTATACTATATAACGTAATACGTTGTAAGGTTATACCATATAACGTATTACGTTATAACGTTAAACCACAGAACGTTAAACTATATAGCGTAATACGTTATAACGTTATATCATATAACGTTATACCATATAGCGTAATACTATATAACGTAATACGGTGTAACGTTGTACCATATAACGTATTACGTTATAACGTTATACTATATAACGTAATACGTTGTAAGGTTATACCATATAACGTATTACGTTATAGCGTTATACCATAGAACGTTAAACTATATAGCGTAATACGTTATAACGTTATACCATATAACGTATTACGTTATAACGTTATACCATATAACTTATTACGTTATAACGTTATTCTATATAACGTAGTACGTTATAACGTTATACCATATAACGTTATACTATATAACGTAATACGTTGTAACGTTGTACCATATAACGTATTACGTTATAACGTTATACCATATAACGTATTACGTTATAACGTTATACTTTATAACGTAATACGTTGTAACGTTATACCATATAACGTATTACGTCATAACGTTATACCATAGAACGTCAAACTATATAGCGTAATACGTTATAACGTTATATCATATAACGTTATACCATATAGCGTTATACTATATAACGTAATACGTTGTAACGTTGTACCATGTAACGTCATACCATATAACGTTATACTATATATCACGTAATACGTTGTAACGTTATACCATATAACGTACTACGTTATAACGTTATACTATATAACGTATTACGTTATAACGTTATACCATATAACGTATTACGTTATAACGTTACACTATTTAACGTAATACGTTGTAACGTTATATCATATAACGTTATACCATATAGCGTTATACTATATAACGTAATACGTTGTAACGTTGTACCATGTAACGTCATACCATATAACGTTATACTATATATCACGTAATACGCTGTAACGTTATACCATATAACGTACTACGTTATAACGTTATACTATATAACGTATTACGTTATAACGTTATACCATATAACGTATTACGTTATAACGTTACACTATTTAACGTAATACGTTGTAACGTTATACCATATAACGTATTACGTTATAATGTATACACCATATAACGTATTACGTTATAACGTTGTACTATATAACGTAATACGTTGTAACGTTATGCCATATACGGTATTATGTTAAAACGTTCTACCATTTAACGTTAAACTATATAGCGTAATACATTATAACGTCATACCATATAACGTTATACTATATAACGTAATACGTTGTAACGTTTTACCACATAACGTATTACGTTATAACGTTATACTATATAACGTAATACGTTGTAACGTTATACCATATAACGTATTACGTTAAAACGTTATACCATTTAACGTTAAACTATATAGCGTGATACATTATAACGTTATACCACATAACGTTATACTATATAACTTAATACGTTATAATGTTATACCATATAACGGATTACGTTATAACGTTATACTATATAACGTAATACGTTATAACGTTATACCATATAACGTTACACCATATAACGTATTACGTTATAAACTTATACCATATAACGTATTACGGTATAACGTTATACCAAATAACGTTATACTATATAACTTAATACGTTATAACGTTATACCATATAACGTATTACGTTATAAAGTTATACTATATAACGTAATACGTTGTAACGTTATACCATATAACGTATTACGTTATAACGTTATACAATAGAACGTTAAACTATATAGCGTAATACGTTATAACGTTATATCATATAACGTTATACCATATAGCGTTATACTATATAACGTATTACGTTATAACGTTACACTATATAACGTAATACGTTATAACCTTATACCATATAACGTATTACGGTATAACGTTATACCAAATAACGTTATACTATATAACTTAATACGTTGTAACGTTATACCATATAACGTATTACGTTATAACGTTATACCATAGAACGTTAAACTATATAGCGTAATACGTTGTAACGTTATACCATATAACGTATTACGTTATAACGTTATACAATAGAACGTTAAACTATATAGCGTCATACGTTATAACGTTATATCATATAACGTTATACCATATAGCGTTATACTATATGACGTAATACGTTGTAACGTTGTACCATATAACGTATTACGTTATAACGTTATAGCATATAACGTATTACGTTATAACGTTATACTATATAACGTAATACGTTGTAACGTTATACCATATAACGTATTACGTTAAAACGTTATACCATTTAACGTTAAACTATATAGCGTAATACATTATAACGTTATACCACATAACGTTATACTATATAACTTAATACTTTATAATGTTATACCGTATAACGGATTACGTTATAACGTTATACTATATAACGTATTACGTTATAACGTTATACCATATAACGTATTACGTTATAACGTTATACTATATAACGTAATACGTTGTAACGTTATACCATATAACGTATTACGTTATAACGTTATACCATAGAACGTTAAACTACATAGCGTAATACGTTATAACGTTATATCATATAACGTTATACCATATAGCGTTATACTATATAACGTAATACGTTGTAACGTTGTACCATATAACGTCATACCATATAACGTTATACTATATAACGTAATACGTTGTAACGTTATACCATATAACGTATTACGTTATAACGTTATACGATATAACGTAATACGTTGTAACGTTATACCATATAACGTATTACGTTATAACGTTATACCATAGAACGTTAAACTATATAGCGTAATACGTTATAACGTTATATCATATAACGTTATACCATATAGCGTTATACTATATAACGTAATACGTTGTAACGTTGTACCATATAAGGTCATACCATATAACGTTATACTATATAACGTAATACGTTGTAACGTTATACCATATAACGTATTACGTTATAACGCTATACTATATAACGTAATACGTTGTAAGGTTATACCATATAACGTATTACGTTATAACATTATACCATATAACGTTATATTATATAACTTAATACGTTATAACGTTATACCATATAACGTATTACGTTATAACGTTATACTATATAACGTAATACGTTGTAACGTTATACCATATAACGTATTACGTTATAACGTTATACCATAGAACGTTAAACTATATAGCGTAATACGTTATAACGTTATATCATATAACGTTATACCATATAGCGTTATACTATATAACGTAATACGTTGTAACGTTGTACCGTATAACGTCATACCATATAACGATATACTATATAACGTAATACGTTGTAACGTTGTACCATATAACGTATTACGTTACAACGTTATACAGTAGAACGTAAAACTATATAGCGTAATTCGTTATAACGTTATATCATATAACGTTATACCATATAGCGTTATAATATATAACGTAATACGTTGTAACGTTGTACCATATAACGTCATACCATATAACGTTATACCATATAGCGTTATACTATATAACGTATTACGTTATACTATATAACGTAATACGTTGTAACGTTATACCATATAACGTATTACGTTAAAACGTTATACCATATAACGTATTACGTTATAACGTTACACTATATAACGTAATACGTTGTAACGTTATACCATATAACGTATTACGTTATAATGTTATACCATATAACGTATTACGTCATAACGTTATATCATATAACGTTATACCATATAGCGTTATACTATATGACGTAATACGTTGTAACGTTGTACCATATAACGTATTACGTTATAACGTTATACCATATAACGTATTACGTTATATCGTTATACTATATAACGGAATACGTTGTAAAGTTATACCATATAACGTATTACGTTATAACGTTATACCATAGAACGTTAAACTATATAGCGTAATACGTTATAACGTTATATCATATAACGTTATACCATATAGCGTTATACTATATAACGTAATACGTTGTAACGTTGTACCATATAAGGTCATACCATATAACGTTATACTATATAACGTAATACGTTGTAACGTTATACCATATAACGTATTACGTTATAACGTTATACTATATAACGTAATACGTTGTAAGGTTATACCATATAACGTATTACGTTATAACATTATACCATATAACGTTATATTATATAACTTAATACGTTATAACGTTATACCATATAACGTATTACGTTATAACGTTATACTATATAACGTAATACGTTGTAACGTTATACCATATAACGTATTACGTTATAACGTTATACCATAGAACGTTATACTATATAGCGTAATACGTTATAACGTTATATCATATAACGTTATACCATATAGCGTTATACTATATAACGTAATACGTTGTAACGTTGTACCGTATAACGTCATACCATATAACGTTATACTATATAACGTAATACGTTGTAACGTTATACCATATAACGTATTACGTTATAACGTTATACCATAGAACGTTAAACTATATAGCGTAATACGTTATAACGTTATATCATATAACGTTATACCATATAGCGTTAGACTATATAACGTAATATGTTGTAACGTTGTACTATATAACGTCATACCATATAACGTTATACTATATAACGTAATACGTTGTAACGTTTTACCACATAACGTATTACGTTATAACGTTATACTATATAACGTAATACGTTGTAAGGTTATACCATATAACGTATTACGTTATAACGTTGTACCATATAACGTTATATTATATAACCTAATACGTTATAACGTTATACCATATAACGTATTACGTTATAACGTTATACCATATAACGTATTACGTTATAACGTTATACTATATAACGTAATACGTTGTAAGGCTATACCATATAACGTATTACGTTATAACGTTGTACCATATAACGTTATATTATATAACTTAATACGTTATAACGTTATACCATATAACGTATTACGTTCTAACGTTGTACCATATAACGTTATACTATATAACGTAATACGTTGTAACGTTATACCATATAACGTATTACGTTATAACGTTATAATATACAACGTAATACGTTGTAACGTTATACCATATAACGTATTACGTTATAACGTTATACCATATAACGTTATATTATATAACTTAATACGTTATAACGTTATACCATATAATGTATTACGTTATAAAGTTATACCATAGAACGTTAAACTATATAGCGTAATACGTTATAACGTTATATCATACAACGTTATACCATATAGCGTTATACTATATAACGTATTACGTTATAACGCTACACTATATAACGTAATACGTTGTAACGTTATACCATATAACGTATTACGTTATAACGTTATACCATAGAACGTTAAACTATATAGCGTAATACGTTATAACGTTATATCATATAACGTTATACCATATAGCGTTATACTATATAACGTAATACGTTGTAACGTTGTACCATATAACGTCATACCATATAACGTTATACTATATAACGTAATACGTTGTAACATTATACCATATAACGTATTACGTTATAACGTTATACTATATAACGTAATACGTTGTAACGTTATACCATATAACGTATTACGTTATAACGTTATACCATATAACGTTATACTATATAACTTAATACGTTATAACGTTATACCATATAACGTTATACTATATAACGTATTACGTTATAACGTTATACTATATAACGTATTACGTTATAACGTTATACTATATAACATAATGCGTTGTAACGTTATACCATACATCGTATTACGTTATAACGTTATACCATATAACGTTATACTATATAACGTAATACGTTATAACGTTATACCATATAACGTTATACTATATAACGTAATACGTTATAACGTTATACTATATAAGGTAATACGTTGTACCGTTATACCATATAACGTATTACGTTATAACGTTATACCATATAACGTTATACTATATATCGTATTACGTTATAACATTATACCATATAACGTAATACGTTATAACGTTATACCATGTAACAGTATACTATATAACGTAATACGCTATATCGTTATTCCACACAACGTATTACGTTATAACGTTGTACCATATAACGTATTCCGTTATAACGTTATACCATATAACGTTATACTATATTACGTAATACGTTATAACGTTATGCCATATAACGTATTACGTTATAACGTTATACCATATAACGTAATACGTTATAACGTTATACCATAGAACGTTAAACTATATAGCGTAATACGTTATAACGTTATATCATATAACGTTATACCATATAGCGTTATACTATATAACGTAATACGTTGTAACGTTATACCATATAACGTATGACGTTATATAGTACAACGTTATATGGTATAATGTTATAATGTATTACGCTATATAGTTTAAAGTTATATGGTATAGCGTTACAACGTATTGCGTTATATAGTATAACGTTATATGGTATAACGTTATAACGTATTACGTTATATGGTATAACGTTATAACGTAATACGTTATATGGCATAACGTTATAACGTATTACGTAATATAGTATAACGTTATATGGTATAACGTTATAACGGAATACGTTATATGGTACAACGTTATAACGTAATACGTTGTGTGGAATAACGATATAGCGTATTACGTTATATAGTATACTGTTACATGGTATAACGTTATAACGTATTACGTTATATGGTATAATGTTATAACGTAATACGATATATGGTATAACGTTACAACGTATTACGTTATATAGTATAACGTTACATGGTATAACGTTATAACGGAATACGTTATATGGTACAACGTTATAACGTAATACGTTATGTGGAATAACGATATGGCGTATCACGTTATATAGTATACTGTTACATGGTATAACGTTATAACGTATTACGTTATATGGTATAATGTTATAACGTAATACGTTATATGGTATAACGTTACAACGTATTACGTTATATAGTATAACGTTACATGGTATAACGTTATATGGTATATCGTTATAACGCCATGAGTTATATAGTATAACGTTATATGGTATAACGTTATAACGTATTACGTTATGTGGTGTAACGTTATAACGTAATACGTTATATGGTATAACGTTATAACGTATTACGTTATATAGTATAACGTTATAATGTAATATGTTATATGGTATAACGTTACAACGTATTACGTTATATAGTATAACGTTATAACGTATTACGTTATATGGTATAACGTTATAACGTAATACGTTATACGGTATAACGTATTACGTTATATGGTATAACGTTATAACGCATTAAGTTATATAGTATAACGTTATATGGTATATCGTTATAACGTATTACGTTATATAGTATAACGTTATATGGTATAACGTTATAAACGTATTACGTTATATAGTATAACGTTATAACGTAATACGTTATATGGCATAACGTTATAACGTATTACGTAATATAATATAACGTTATATGGTATAACGTTATAACGGAATACGTTATATGGTATAACGTTATAACGTAATACGTTATACGGTATAACGTATTACGATATATGGTATAACGTTATAACGTATTAAGTTATATAGTATAACGTTATATGGTATAACGTTACAACGTATTACGTTATATAGTATAACGTTATAACGTATTACGTTATATGGTATAACGTTATAACGTATTACGTTATATAGTATAACGTTATAAGGCAATAGGTCATATGGTATAACGTTACAACGTATTACGTTATATAGTATAACGTTATAACGTATTAAGTTATATAGTATAACGTTATATGGCATAACGTTATAACGTAATACGTTATATGGTATAATGATATAACGTATTACGTTATATAGTATAACGTTATAGAGTAATACGTTATATGGTATAACGTTACAACGTATTACGTTATATAGTATAACGTTATAGCGTAATACGTTATATGGTAAAACGTTATAACGTATTAAGTTATATAGTATAACGTTATATGGTACAACGTTATAACGTAATTCGATATATGGTAGAAGGTTATAACGTAATACGTTATATAGTATAACGTTATAGCGTAATACGTTATATGGTAAAACGTTATAACGTATTAAGTTATATAGTATAACGTTATATGGTACAACGTTATAACGTAATTCGATATATGGCAGAAGGTTATAACGTAATACGTTATATAGTATAACGTTATAGCGTAATACGTTATATGGTATAACGTTATAACGTATTACGTTATATAGTATAACGTTATTTGGTATAACGTTATAACGTAATACGTTATACAGTATAACGTTATATGGTATAACGTTACAACGTATGACGTTATAAAGTATAACGTTATAACGTAATACGTTGTATGGTATAACGTTATAACGAATTAAGTTATATAGTATAACGTTATATGGTATAACGTTATAACGTAATACGTTATATGGTATAATGATATTACGTATTACGTTATATAGTATAACGTTATAGAGTAATACGTTATATGGTATAACGTTACAACGTATTACGTTATATAGTATAACGTTATAGCGTAATACGTTATATGGTAAAACGTTATAACGTATTAAGTTATATAGTATAACGTTATATGGTACAACGTTATAACGTAATTCGATATATGGTAGAAGGTTATAACGTAATACGTTATATAGTATAACGTTATAGCGTAATACGATATATGGTATAACGTTATAACGTATTACGTTATATAGTATAACGTTATAATGTAATACGTTATATGGTATAACGTTACAACGTATTACGTTATATAGTATAACGTTATAACGTAATACGTTATGTGGTATAACGTTACAACGTATTACGTTATATAGTATAACGTTATAGCGTAATACGTTATACGGTATAACGTTACAACGTATTACCTTATATAGTATAACGTTATAACGTAATACGTTATATGGTATAACGTTATAACGTATTACGTTATATAGTATAACGTTATATGGTACAACGTTATAACGTAATACGTTATATGGTATAATTTTATAACGTAATACGCTATATGGTATAACGTTACAACGTATTATGTTATATAGTATAACGTTATAGCGTAATACGTTATACGGTATAACGTTATAACGTATTAAGTTATATAGTATAACGTTATAACGTATTAAGTTATATAGTATAACGTTATAATGTATAACGTTATAACGTAATATGTTATATGGTATAACGTTATAACGTATTACGTTATATAGTATAACGTTATATGGTATAACGTTATATGGTATATCGTTATAACGCATTAAGTTATATAGTATAACGTTATATGGTATAACGTTATTACGTATTACGTTATATAGTATAACGTTATATGGTATAACGTTACAACGTATGACGTTATAAAGTATAACGTTATAACGTAATACGTTATATGGTATAACGTTATAACGTATTACGTTATATAGTATAACGTTATATGGTACAACGTTATAACGTAATACGTTATATGGTATAATGTTATAACGTAATACGTTATATTTTATAACATTATAACGTATTACGTTATATTTTATAACATTATAACGTATTACGTTATATGGTATAACGTTATAACGTAATACGTTATATGGAACAACGTTATAACGTATTACGTTATATAGTATAACGTTATATGGAATACCGTTATAACGTAATACGTTATATGGCATAACGTTATAACGTATTACGTTATATAGTATAACGTTATATGGTATAACGTTATATTATATAACGTATTAAGTTATATAGTATAACGTTATATGGTATAACGTTATAACGTAATACGTTATATGGTATAATGTTATAATGTAATACGTTATATTTTATAACATTATAACGTAATACGTTATATGGTATAACGTTATAACGTATTACGTTATATAGTATAACGTTACATGGTATAACGTTATAACGTAATGCGTTATATGGTATAACGTTACAACGTATTACGTTATATAGTATTACGTTACATGGTATAACGTTATAACGTAATACGTTATAACGTTAGTATAACGTTATAACGTTATAGTATAACGTTATAGCGTAATACGTTATATGGTATAACGTTACAACGTATTACGTTATATAGTATCACGTTATAGCGTAATACGTTATATGGTATAACGTTATAACGTATTATGTTATATAGTATAACGTTATATGGTATAACGTTAGAGCGTAGTAACGTTATATGGTATAACGTTACAACGTATTACGTTATATGGTATAACGTGATAACGTAATACTTTATATGGTACAACGTTATAACGTAATACGTTATATGGTATAATTTTATAACGTAATACGTTATACGGTATAACGTTATAACGTATTACGTTATATAGTATAACGTTATTTGGTATAACGTTATAACGTAATACGTTATACAGTATAACGTTATATGGTATAACGTTACAACGTATGACGTTATAAAGTATAACGTTATAACGTAATACGTTATATGGTATAACGTTATAACGTATTAAGTTATATAGTATAACGTTATATGGTATAACGTTATAACGTAATACGTTATATGGTATAATGTTATAACGTTATACGTTATATTTTATAACGTTATGACGTAATACGTTATATGGTATAACGTTATAACGTATTACGTTATATAGTATAACGTTATAGCGTAATACGTTATATGGTATAACGTTACAACGTATTACGTTATATAGTATAACGTTATAGCGTAATACGTTATATGGTATAACGTTACAACGTATTACGTTATATAGTATAACGTTATAGCGTAATACGTTATATGGTAAAACGTTATAACGTATTAAGTTATATAGTATAACGTTATATGGTACAACGTTATAACGTAATTCGTTATATGGTAGAAGGTTATAACGTATTACGATATATGGTATAACGTTATAACGTATTACGTTATATAGTATAACGTTATTTGGTATAACGTTATAACGTAATACGTTATACAGTATAACGTTATATGGTATAACGTTACAACGTATGACGTTATAAAGTATAACGTTATAACGTAATATGTTATATGGTATAACGTTACATGGTATAACGATGTAACGTATTACGTCATAAGGTATAACGTTATAACGTAATATGTTATATGGTATAACGTTATAACGTATTACGTTATATAGTATAACGTTATATGCTATAACGTTATATGGTATAACGTTATAGCGGAATACGTTATATGGTATAACGTTATAACGTAATACGTTATACGGTATAACGTATTACGTTATATGGTATAACGTTATAACGTATTAAGTTATATAGTATAACGTTATATGGTATAACGTTACAACGTATTACGTTATATAGTATAACGTTATAACGTATTACGTTATATGGTATAACGTTATAACGTATTACGTTATATAGTATAACGTTATAAGGCAATAGGTCATATGGTATAACGTTACAACGTATTACGTTATATAGTATAACGTTATAACGTATTAAGTTATATAGTATAACGTTATATGGCATAACGTTATAACGTATTACGTTATATAGTATAACGTTATATGGTATAACGTTATAACGTATTACGTTATATGGTGTAATGTTACAACGTATGACGTTATAAAGTATAATGTTATAACGTAATACGTTATATGGTATAACGTTTTAACGTAGTACGTTATATGGTATAACGTTATAACGTATTACGTTATATAGTATAACGTTACATGGTATAACGTTATAACGTAATACTTTATATGGTACAACGTTATAACGTATTACGTTATATAGTATAACGTTATAACGTTACAACGTATTACGTTATATAGTATAACGTTATAGCGTAATACGTTATATGGTAGAAGGTTATAACGTAATACGTTATATGGCATAACGTTATAACGTATTACGTTATATAGTATAACGTTATATGCTATAACTATATATGGTATAACGTTATAACGTAATACTTTATATGGTACAACGTTATAACGTAGTACGTTATATGGTATAACGTTATAACGTATTACGTTATATAGTATAACGTTATATGGTATAACGTTATAACGTAATACTTTATATGGTACAACGTTATAACGTAATACGTTATATGGTATAATTTTATAACGTAATACGTTATATGGTATAACGTTATAACGTATTACGTTATATAGTATAACGTTATTTGGTATAACGTTATAACGTAATACGTTATACAGTATAACGTTATATGGTATAACGTTACAACGTATGACGTTATAAAGTATAACGTTATAACGTAATACGTTGTATGGTATAACGTTATAACGAATTAAGTTATATAGTATAACGTTATATGGTATAACGTTATAACGTAATACGTTATATGGTATAACGTTATAACGTATTACGTTATATAGTATAACGTTATAGCGTAATACGTTATATGGTATAACGTTATAACGTATTAAGTTATATAGTATAACGTTATATGGTACAACGTTATAACGTAATTCGTTATATGGTAGAAGGTTATAATGTAATACGTTATATGGTGTAACGTTATAACGTAATACGTTATATGGTATAACGTTATAATGTAATACGTTATATGGTATAACGTTATAATGTAATACGTTATATGGTATAACGTTACAACGTATTACGTTATATAGTATAACGTTATTTGGTATAACGTTATACCGTAATACATTATATGGTATAAGGTCATAACGTATTACGTTATATAGTATAACGTTATATGGTATAAGGTTATAACGTAATACTTTATATGGAACAACGTTATAACGTAATACGTTATATGGTATAACGTTATAACGTATTACGATATATAGTAAAACGTTATATGGAATACCGTTCTAACGTAATACGTTATATGGCATAAGGTTATAACGTATCACGTTGTATAGTATAACGTTATATGTTATAACGTTATAACGTAATTCGTTATATGGAACAACGTTATAACGTAATACGTTATATGGAATAACGTTATAACGTATTGCGTTATATAGTATAACGTTACATGGTATAACGATATAACGTATTACGTCATAAGGTATAACGTTATAAGGTAATATGTTATATGGTATAACGTTATAACGTATTACGTTATATAGTATAACGTTATATGGTATAACGTTATAACGTAATACGTTATATGGTGTAACGTTATAACGTAATAAGATATATGGTATAACGTTATAACGTATTACGTTATATAGTATAACGTTATAATGTAATACGTTATATGGTATAACGTTACAACGTATTACGTTATATAGTATAACGTTATAACGTAATACGTTATGTGGTATAACGTTACAACGTATTACGTTATATAGTATAACGTTATAGCGTAATACGTTATACGGTATAACGTTACAACGTATTACCTTATATAGTATAACGTTATAACGTAATACGTTATATGGTATAACGTTATAACGTATTACGTTATATAGTATTAGGTGAAGTAAAAAGTTCTGAGCGCTTTTTCGCTTTATTTCGACGATGAAATTAACATAGTCAAGATTATTCGATTTAGATTAAATATGCGCCGTTTTGTTCGATTACTTTTGTCCATTTTGAAGGCAATTTCATAATTCCGCGGTTGAAGAAGTCCTCGTCCCTATTGGTAAAAAACTTGACCAGCTCATTTTCACAAGCCTCTCTTGAGGCCAGTTTTGTACCATCAAGAAAATTTTGCAAAAACTTAAAAAGGTGATAATCGCTTGGTGCCAGGTCTGGACTGTACGGCGGATGCGATAGAACCTCCCAGCCAAGCTCTCGGAGCTTCTGACGCGTCGTTAAAGATGTGTGCGGCCTGGCGTTGTCTTGATGGAACACAACACCTTTCCTATTGGCCAATTCTGGCCGCTTCTGGTCGATCGCCTGCTTCAGTCTGGTCAGTTGTTGACAATAGAGGTCCGAATTAAGTGTTTGCCCCGATGGGAGCAGCTCATAATGGATGATTCCCTTCCAATCCCACCAAACACACAATAAAACCTTCTTGGCCGTTAATCCACGCTTGGCGATCGTTTGGGCCGGCCCACCGCGATTGGACCACGATCTTTTTCGGCTGTTGTTCTCGTATGTGACCCATTTTTCATCGCCAGTCACCATCCGCTTCAAAAATGGGTCGATTTCGTTACGTCTCAACAAAGAATCGCAGGCATCAATTCGGTCCAAAAGGTTCTTTTGCGTCAATTCATGTGGCACCCATACGTCGAGCTTCTTCTTGAGACCAGCCTTATGCAAATGGTTCCAAACGGTTTTCTGGCTAATCTTCAGTTCCTGGGCAATGGAATAAGTGCTCACATGCCGGTCCGACTCGACGATTTCCATGATTTTATCCACATTTTCGACGATTGGCCTACCAGAGCGTGCCTCATCTTCGACGTCCATATTACCAGAACGGAATCGTTGGAACCACCGCTTTGCTGTTGCATTCGATACTGTACTGGGTCCATAAACAGCACAAATTTTTTTGGCCGCCTGCTCCGCCTTTTCACCTTGGTCGTAGTGGTACTGAAGAATGTATCGAATTTTCTCTTTTTTTATCTCCATTTTCGAACGCTGTAACACACAACTGGCTTCACCGAACACAAAACTGACAAAGAACCTTTTTGATGCGTAATATCACCTTGAAATCGGTGTATACTATGACTCGATGCGATGTGCACATCGTGAGATATGGCTCACTAAAGACATCTAGCGAAAAACGCTCAGAACTTTTTACTTAACCTAATATAACGTTATATGGTACAACGTTATAACGTAATACGTTATATGGTATAATTTTATAACGTAATACGCTATATGGTATAACGTTACAACGTATTATGTTATATAGTATAACGTTATAGCGTAATACGTTATACGGTATAACGTTATAACGTATTAAGTTATATAGTATAACTTTTTAACGTATTAAGTTATATAATATAACGTTATAATGTATAACGTTATAACGTAATATGTTATATGGTATAACGTTATAACGTATTACGTTATATAGTATAACGTTATATGGTATAACGTTATAACGTATTACGTTATATAGTATAACGTTACATGGTATAACGTTATAACGTAATACGTTATATGGTATAACGTTATAACGTATTACGTTATATAGTATAACGTTATATGGAACACCGTTATAACGTAATACGTTATATGGCATAACGTTACAACGTATTACGTTATATAGTATAACGTTATATGGTGAAACGTTATAACGTAATACTTTATATGGTACAACGTTATAACGTAATACGTTATATGGTATAATTTTATAACGTAATACGTTATATGGTATAACGTTATAACGTATTACGTTATATAGTATAACGTTACATGGTATAACGTTATAACGTAATACGTTATATGGTATAACGTTACAACGTATTACGTTATATAGTATAACGTTATATGCTATAACGTTATATGGTATAACGTTATAACGTAATACTTTATATGGTACAACGTTATAACGTATTACGTTATACAGTATAACGTTATAACGTATTACGTTATATGGTATAACGTAATAACGTAATGCGTTATACGGTATAACGTTATAACGTATTAAGTTATATAGTATAACGTTATAAGGTGTAACGTTATAACGTAATATGTTATATGGTATAACGTTATAACGTATTACGTTATATAGTATAACGTTATATGGTATAGCGTTATATGGTATATCGTTATAACGCATTAATTTATATAGTATAACGGTATATGGTATAACGTTATAACGTATTACGTTATAGAGTATAACGTTATAACGTTACAACGTATTACGTTATATAGCATAACGTTATAGCTTAATACGTTATATGGTATATCGTTACAACGTATTACGTTATATAGTATAACGTTGTAGCGTAATACGTTATATGGTATAACGTTATAACGTATTAAGTTATATAGTATAACGTTATATGGTACAACGTTATAACGTAATTCGTTATATGGTAGAAGGTTATAACGTAATACGTTATGTGGCATAACGTTATAACGTATTACGTTATATACTATAACGTTATATGCTATAACGTTATATGGTATAACGTTATAACGTAATACTTTATATGGTACAACGTTATAACGTAGTACGTTATATGGTATAACGTTATAACGTATTATGTTATATAGTATAACGTTACATGGTATAACGTTATATGGTATATCGTTATAACGCAATAAGTTATATAGTATAACGTTATATGGTATAACGTTATAACGTATTACGGTATATGGTATGACGATATATGGTATAACGTTATATGGTATAACGTTATAAAGTAATACTTTATATGGTACAACGTTATAACGTAATACGTTATATGGTATAACGTTATAACGTATTACGTTATATAGTATAACGTTACATGGTATAACGTTATAACGTAATACGTTATATGGTATAACGTTATAACGTATTACGTTATATAGTATAACGTTATATGGAATACCGTTATAACGTAATACGTTATATGGCATAACGTTATAACGTATTACGTTATATAGTATAACGTTATATGGTGAAACGTTATAACGTAATACTTTATATGGTACAACGTTATAACGTAATACGTTATATGGTATAATTTTATAACGTAATACGTTATATGGTATAACGTTATAACGTATTACGTTATATAGTATAACGTTACATGGTATAACGTTATAACGTAATACGTTATATGGTATAACGTTATATGGTATAACTTTTCAACGTATGACGTTATAAAGTATAACGTTATAACGTAATACGTTATATGGTATAACGTTATAACGTATTAAGTTATATAGTATAACGTTATATGGTATAACGTTATACCGTAATACGTTATATGGTATAATGTTATAACGTAATACGTTATATTTTATAAAGTTATAACGTAATACGTTATATGGTATAACGTTATAACGTATTACGTTATATAGTATAACGTTACATGGTATAACGTTATAACGTAATACGTTATATGGTATAACGTTATAACGTATTATGTTATATAGTACAACGTTATATTGTAATACGTTATATGGTATAACGTTACAACGTATTACGTTATATAGTATAACGTTACATGGTATAACGTTATAACGTAATACGTTATATGGTATAACGTTATAACGTATTATGTTATATAGTATAACGTTATATGGAATACCGTTATAACGTAATACTTTATATGGTACAACGTTATAACGTATTAAGTTATATAGTATAACGTTATATGGTACAACGTTATAACGTAATTCGTTATATGGTAGAAGGTTATAACGTAATACGTTATATGGCATAACGTTATAACGTAATACGTTATATGGCATAACGTTATAACGTAATACGTTATATGGTGTAATGTTATAACGTAATACGTTATATTTTATAACGTTATAACGTAATACGTTATATGGTATAACGTTATAACGTATTACGTTATATAGTATAACGTTACATGGTATAACGTTATAACGTAATACGTTATATGGTATAACGTTACAACGTATTACGTTATATAGTATAACGTTATATGCTATAACGTTATATGGTATAACGTTATAACGTAATACTTTATATGGTACAACGTTATAACGTATTACGTTATACAGTATAACGTTATAACGTATTACGTTATATGGTATAACGTAATAACGTAATGCGTTATACGGTATAACGTTATAACGTATTAAGTTATATAGTATAACGTTATAAGGTGTAACGTTATAACGTAATATGTTATATGGTATAACGTTATAATGTATTACGTTATATAGTATAACGTTATATGGTATAGCGTTATATGGTATAGCGTTATATGGTATATCGTTATAACGCATTAATTTATATAGTATAACGGTATATGGTATAACGTTATAACGTATTACGTTATAGAGTATAACGTTATAACGTTACAACGTATTACGTTATATAGCATAACGTTATAGCTTAATACGTTATATGGTATATCGTTACAACGTATTACGTTATATAGTATAACGTTGTAGCGTAATACGTTATATGGTATAACGTTATAACGTATTAAGTTATATAGTATAACGTTATATGGTACAACGTTATAACGTAATTCGTTATATGGTAGAAGGTTATAACGTAATACGTTATGTGGCATAACGTTATAACGTATTACGTTATATACTATAACGTTATATGCTATAACGTTATATGGTATAACGTTATAACGTAATACTTTATATGGTACAACGTTATAACGTAGTACGTTATATGGTATAACGTTATAACGTATTATGTTATATAGTATAACGTTACATGGTATAACGTTATATGGTATATCGGTATAACGCATTAAGTTATATAGTATAACGTTATATGGTATAACGTTATAACGTATTACGTTATATGGTATGACGATATATGGTATAACGTTATATGGTATAACGTTATAAAGTAATACTTTATATGGTACAACGTTATAACGTAATACGTTATATGGTATAACGTTATAACGTATTACGTTATATAGTATAACGTTACATGGTATAACGTTATAACGTAATACGTTATATGGTATAACGTTATAACGTATTACGTTATATAGTATAACGTTATATGGAATACCGTTATAACGTAATACGTTATATGGCATAACGTTATAACGTATTACGTTATATAGTATAACGTTATATGGTGAAACGTTATAACGTAATACTTTATATGGTACAACGTTATAACGTAATACGTTATATGGTATAATTTTATAACGTAATACGTTATATGGTATAACGTTATAACGTATTACGTTATATAGTATAACGTTACATGGTATAACGTTATAACGTAATACGTTATATGGTATAACGTTATATGGTATAACTTTTCAACGTATGACGTTATAAAGTATAACGTTATAACGTAATACGTTATATGGTATAACGTTATAACGTATTAAGTTATATAGTATAACGTTATATGGTATAACGTTATACCGTAATACGTTATATGGTATAATGTTATAACGTAATACGTTATATTTTATAAAGTTATAACGTAATACGTTATATGGTATAACGTTATAACGTATTACGTTATATAGTATAACGTTACATGGTATAACGTTATAACGTAATACGTTATATGGTATAACGTTATAACGTATTATGTTATATAGTACAACGTTATATTGTAATACGTTATATGGTATAACGTTACAACGTATTACGTTATATAGTATAACGTTATAGCGTAATACGTTATATGGTATAACGTTATAACGTATTAATTTATATAGTATAACGTTATATGGTACAACGTTATAACGTAATTCGTTATATGGTAGAAGGTTATAACGTAATACGTTATATGGTGAAACGTTATAACGTAATACGTTATATGGTATAACGTTATAATGTAATACGTTATATGGTATAACGTTATAATGTAATACGTTATATGGTATAACGTTACAACGTATTACGTTATATAGTATAACGTTATTTGGTATAACGTTATACCGTAATACATTATATGGTATAAGGTTATAACGTATTACGTTATATAGTATAACGTTATATGGCATAAGGTTATAACGTATCACGTTGTATAGTATAACGTTATGTGGTATAACGTTATAACGTAATTCGTTATATGGAACAACGTTATAACGTAATACGTTATATGGAATAACGTTATAACGTATTACGTTATATAGTATAACCTTACATGGTATAACGATATAACGTATTACGTCATAAGGTATAACGTTATAACGTAATATGTTATATGGTATAACGTTATAACGTATTACGTTATATAGTATAACGTTATATGGTATAACGTTATAACGTAATACGTTATATGGTGTAACGTTATAACGTAATACGTTATATGGTATAACGTTATAACGTATTACGTTATATAGTATAACGTTATAATGTAATACGTTATATGGTATAGCGTTACAACGTATTACGTTATATAGTATAACGTTATAACGTAATACGTTATGTGGTATAACGTTACAACGTATTACGTTATATAGTATAACGTTATAGCGTAATACGTTATACGGTATAACGTTACAACGTATTACGTTATATAGTATAACGTTATAACGTAATACGCTATATGGTATAACGTTACAACGTATTATGTTATATAGTATAACGTTACAGCGTAATACGTTATACGGTATAATGTTATAACGTATTAAGTTATATAGTATAACGTTATAACGTATTAAGTTATATAGTATAACGTTATAATGTATTACGTTATAACGTAATATGTTATATGGTATAACGTAATAACGTATTACGTTATATAGTATAACGTTATATGGTATAACGTTATATGGTATAACGTTATATGGTATATCGTTATAACGTATTAAGTTATATAGTATAACGTTATATGATATAACGTTATAACGTATTACGTTATATAGTATAACGTTATATGGTATAACGTTACAACGTATGACGTTATAAAGTATAACGTTATAACGTAATACGTTATATGGTATAACGTTATAACGTAATACTTTATATGGTACAACGTTATAACGTAGTACGTTATATGGTATAACGTTATAACGTATTATGTTATATAGTATAACGTTACATGGTATAACGTTATAACGTAATACGTTATATGGTATAACGTTATATGGTATAACCTTTCAACGTATGACGTTATAAAGTATAACGTTATAACGTAATACGTTATATGGTATAACGTTATATGGTATAACCTTTCAACGTATGACGTTATAAAGTATAACGTTATAACGTAATACGTTATATGGTATAACGTTATAACGTATTAAGTTATATAGTATTACGTTATATAGTATAACGTTATAGCGTAATACGTTATACGGTATAACGTTACAACGTATTACGTTATATAGTATAACGTTATAACGTAATACGTTATATGGTATAACGTTATAACGTATTACGTTATATAGTATAACGTTACATGGTATAACGTTATAACGTAATACGTTATATGGTATAACGTTATAACGTATTATGTTATATAGTATAACATTATATTGTAATACGTTATATGGTATAACGTTACAACGTATTACGTTATATAGTATAACGTTATAGCGTAATACGTTATATGGTATAACGTTATAACGTATTAATTTATATAGTATAACGTTATATGGTACAACGTTATAACGTAATTCGTTATATGGTAGAAGGTTATAACGTAATACGTTATATGGTGGAACGTTATAACGTAATACGTTATATGGTATAACGTTATAATGTAATACGTTATATGGTATAACGTTATAATGTAATACGTTATATGGTATAACGTTACAACGTATTACGTTATATAGTATAACGTTATTTGGTATAACGTTATACCGTAATACATTATATGGTATAAGGTTATAACGTATTACGTTATATAGTATAACGTTATATAGCATAAGGTTATAACGTATCACGTTGTATAGTATAACGTTATGTGGTATAACGTTATAACGTAATTCGTTATATGGAACAACGTTATAACGTAATACGTTATATGGAATAACGTTATAACGTATTACGTTATATAGTATAACCTTACATGGTATAACGATATAACGTATTACGTCATAAGGTATAACGTTATAACGTAATATGTTATATGGTATAACGTTATAACGTATTACGTTATATAGTATAACGTTATATGGTATAACGTTATAACGTAATACGTTATATGGTGTAACGTTATAACGTAATACGTTATATGGTATAACGTTATAACGTATTACGTTATATAGTATAACGTTATAATGTAATACGTTATATGGTATAGCGTTACAACGTATTACGTTATATAGTATAACGTTATAACGTAATACGTTATGTGGTATAACGTTACAACGTATTACGTTATATAGTATAACGTTATAGCGTAATACGTTATACGGTATAACGTTACAACGTATTACGTTATATAGTATAACGTTATAACGTAATACGCTATATGGTATAACGTTACAACGTATTATGTTATATAGTATAACGTTACAGCGTAATACGTTATACGGTATAACGTTATAACGTATTAAGTTATATAGTATAACGTTATAACGTATTAAGTTATATAGTATAACGTTTTAAGGTATTACGTTATAACGTAATATGTTATATGGTATAACGTACTAACGTATTACGTTATATAGTATAACGTTATATGGTATAACGTTATATGGTATATCGTTATAACGTATTAAGTTATATAGTATAACGTTATATGATATAACGTTATAACGTATTACGTTATATAGTATAACGTTATATGGTATAACGTTACAACGTATGACGTTATAAAGTATAACGTTATAACGTAATACGTTATATGGTATAACGTTATAACGTATTACGTTATATAGTATAACGTTATATGGTACAACGTTATAACGTAATACGTTATATGGTATAATTTTATAACGTAATACGTTATATGGTATAACGTTATAACGTATTACGTTATATAGTATAACGTTATTTGGTATAACGTTATAACGTATTACGTTATATAGTATAACGTTATATGGAATACCGTTATAACGTAATACTTTATATGGTACAACGTTATAACGTATTAAGTTATATAGTATAACGTTATATGGTACAACGTTATAACGTAATTCGTTATATGGTAGAAGGTTATAACGTAATACGTTATATGGCATAACGTTATAACGTAATACGTTATATGGCATAACGTTATAACCTAATACGTTATATGGTGTAATGTTATAACGTAATACGTTATATTTTATAACGTTATAACGTAATACGTTATATGGTATAACGTTATAACGTATTACGTTATATAGTATAACGTTACATGGTATAACGTTATAACGTAATACTTTATATGGTACAACGTTATAACGTATTACGTTATACAGTATAACGTTATAACGTATTTACGTTATATGGTATAACGTTATAACGTAATGCGTTATACGGTATAACGTTATAACGTATTAAGTTATATAGTATAACGTTATAAGGTGTAACGTTATAACGTAATATGTTATATGGTATAACGTTATAACGTATTACGTTATATAGTATAACGTTATATGGTATAACGTTATATGGTATATCGTTATAACGCATTAATTTATATAGTATAACGGTATATGGTATAACGTTATAACGTATTACGTTATAGAGTATAACGTTATAACGTTACAACGTATTACGTTATATAGCATAACGTTATAGCTTAATACGTTATATGGTATATCGTTACAACGTATTACGTTATATAGTATAACGTTGTAGCGTAATACGTTATATGGTATAACGTTATAACGTATTAAGTTATATAGTATAACGTTATATGGTACAACGTTATAACGTAATCCGTTATATGGTAGAAGGTTATAACGTAATACATTATGTGGCATAACGTTATAACGTATTACGTTATATAGTATAACGTTATATGCTATAACGTTATATGGTATAACGTTATAACGTAATACTTTATATGGTACAACGTTATAACGTAGTACGTTATATGGTATAACGTTATAACGTATTATGTTATATAGTATAACGTTACATGGTATATCGTTATAACGTAATACGTTATATGGTATAACGTTATAACGTATTATGTTATATAGTATAACATTATATTGTAATACGTTATATGGTATAACGTTACAACGTATTACGTTATATAGTATAACGTTATAGCGTAATACGTTATATGGTATAACGTTATAACGTATTAATTTATATAGTATAACGTTATATGGTACAACGTTATAACGTAATTCGTTATATGGTAGAAGGTTATAACGTAATACGTTATATGGTGGAACGTTATAACGTAATACGTTATATGGTATAACGTTATAATGTAATACGTTATATGGTATAACGTTATAATGTAATACGTTATATGGTATAACGTTACAACGTATTACGTTATATAGTATAACGTTATTTGGTATAACGTTATACCGTAATACATTATATGGTATAAGGTTATAACGTATTACGTTATATAGTATAACGTTATATAGCATAAGGTTATAACGTATCACGTTGTATAGTATAACGTTATGTGGTATAACGTTATAACGTAATTCGTTATATGGAACAACGTTATAACGTAATACGTTATATGGAATAACGTTATAACGTATTACGTTATATAGTATAACCTTACATGGTATAACGATATAACGTATTACGTCATAAGGTATAACGTTATAACGTAATATGTTATATGGTATAACGTTATAACGTATTACGTTATATAGTATAACGTTATATGGTATAACGTTATAACGTAATACGTTATATGGTGTAACGTTATAACGTAATACGTTATATGGTATAACGTTATAACGTATTACGTTATATAGTATAACGTTATAATGTAATACGTTATATGGTATAGCGTTACAACGTATTACGTTATATAGTATAACGTTATAACGTAATACGTTATGTGGTATAACGTTACAACGTATTACGTTATATAGTATAACGTTATAGCGTAATACGTTATACGGTATAACGTTACAACGTATTACGTTATATAGTATAACGTTATAACGTAATACGCTATATGGTATAACGTTACAACGTATTATGTTATATAGTATAACGTTACAGCGTAATACGTTATACGGTATAACGTTATAACGTATTAAGTTATATAGTATAACGTTATAACGTATTAAGTTATATAGTATAACGTTTTAAGGTATTACGTTATAACGTAATATGTTATATGGTATAACGTACTAACGTATTACGTTATATAGTATAACGTTATATGGTATAACGTTATATGGTATATCGTTATAACGTATTAAGTTATATAGTATAACGTTATATGATATAACGTTATAACGTATTACGTTATATAGTATAACGTTATATGGTATAACGTTACAACGTATGACGTTATAAAGTATAACGTTATAACGTAATACGTTATATGGTATAACGTTATAACGTATTACGTTATATAGTATAACGTTATATGGTACAACGTTATAACGTAATACGTTATATGGTATAATTTTATAACGTAATACGTTATATGGTATAACGTTATAACGTATTACGTTATATAGTATAACGTTATTTGGTATAACGTTATAACGTATTACGTTATATAGTATAACGTTATAACGTATTACGTTATATAGTATAACGTTATATGGAATACCGTTATAACGTAATACTTTATATGGTACAACGTTATAACGTATTAAGTTATATAGTATAACGTTATATGGTACAACGTTATAACGTAATTCGTTATATGGTAGAAGGTTATAACGTAATACGTTATATGGCATAACGTTATAACGTAATACGTTATATGGCATAACGTTATAACCTAATACGTTATATGGTGTAATGTTATAACGTAATACGTTATATTTTATAACGTTATAACGTAATACGTTATATGGTATAACGTTATAACGTATTACGTTATATAGCATAACGTTACATGGTATAACGTTATAACGTAATACGTTATATGGTATAACGTTACAACGTATTACGTTACATAGTATAACGTTATATGCTATAACGTTATATGGTATAACGTTATAACGTAATACTTTATATGGTACAACGTTATAACGTATTACGTTATACAGTATAACGTTATAACGTATTACGTTATATGGTATAACGTTATAACGTAATGCGTTATACGGTATAACGTTATAACGTATTAAGTTATATAGTATAACGTTATAAGGTGTAACGTTATAACGTAATATGTTATATGGTATAACGTTATAACGTATTACGTTATATAGTATAACGTTATATGGTATAACGTTATATGGTATATCGTTATAACGCATTAATTTATATAGTATAACGGTATATGGTATAACGTTATAACGTATTACGTTATAGAGTATAACGTTATAACGTTACAACGTATTACGTTATATAGCATAACGTTATAGCTTAATACGTTATATGGTATATCGTTACAACGTATTACGTTATATAGTATAACGTTGTAGCGTAATACGTTATATGGTATAACGTTATAACGTATTAAGTTATATAGTATAACGTTATATGGTACAACGTTATAACGTAATCCGTTATATGGTAGAAGGTTATAACGTAATACGTTATGTGGCATAACGTTATAACGTATTACGTTATATAGTATAACGTTATATGCTATAACGTTATATGGTATAACGTTATAACGTAATACTTTATATGGTACAACGTTATAACGTAGTACGTTATATGGTATAACGTTATAACGTATTATGTTATATAGTATAACGTTACATGGTATAACGTTATATGGTATATCGTTATAACGCATTAAGTTATATAGTATAACGTTATATGGTATAACGTTATAACGTATTACGGTATATGGTACGACGATAATGGTATAACGTTATATGGTATAACGTTATAAAGTAATACTTTATATGGTACAACGTTATAACGTAATACGTTATATGGTATAACGTTATAACGAATTACGTTATATAGTATAACGTTACATGGTATAACGTTATAACGTTATACGTTATATGGTATAACGTTATAACGTATTACGTTATATAGTATAACGTTATATGGAATACCGTTATAACGTAATACGTTATATGGCATAACGTTATAACGTATTACGTTATATAGTATAACGTTATATGGTGAAACGTTATAACGTAATACTTTATATGGTACAACGTTATAACGTAATACGTTATATGGTATAACGTTATAATGTAATACGTTATATGGTATAACGTTATAATGTAATACGTTATATGGTATAACGTTATAATGTAATACGTTATATGGTATAACGTTACAACGTATTACGTTATATAGTATAACGTTATTTGGTGTAACGTTATACCGTAATACATTATATGGTATAAGGTTATAACGTAATACGTTATATGGTGTAACGTTATATGGTATAACGTTATAACGTATTACGTTATATAGTATAACGTTATAACGTATTACGTTATATGGTATAACGTTATAACGTAATACGTTATACGGTATAACGTTATAACGTATTAAGTTATATAGTATAACGTTATAAGGTGTAACATTATAACGTAATATGTTATATGGTATAACGTTATAACGTATTACGTTATATAGTATAACGTTATATGGTATAACGTTATATGGTATATCGTTATAACGCATTAAGTTATATAGTATAACGGTATATGGTATAACGTTATAACGTATTACGTTATATAGTATAACGTTATAATGTAATACGTTATATGGTATAGCGTTACAACTTATTACGTTATATAGTATAACGTTATAACGTAATACGTTATGTGGTATAACGTTACAACGTATTACGTTATATAGTATAACGTTATAGCGTAATACGTTATACGGTATAACGTTACAACGTATTACGTTATATAGTATAACGTTATAACGTAATACGCTATATGGTATAACGTTACAACGTATTATGTTATATAGTATAACGTTACAGCGTAATACGTTATACGGTATAACGTTATAACGTATTAAGTTATATAGTATAACGTTATAACGTATTAAGTTATATAGTATAACGTTATAATGTATTACGTTATAACGTAATATGTTATATGGTATAACGTAATAACGTATTACGTTATATAGTATAACGTTATATGGTATAACGTTATATGGTATATCGTTATAACGTATTAAGTTATATAGTATAACGTTATATGATATAACGTTATAACGTATTACGTTATATAGTATAACGTTATATGGTATAACGTTACAACGTATGACGTTATAAAGTATAACGTTATAACGTAATACGTTATATGGTATAACGTTATAACGTATTACGTTATATAGTATAACGTTATTTGGTATAACGTTATAACGTATTACGTTATATAGTATAACGTTATATGGAATACCGTTATAACGTAATACGTTATATGGCATAACGTTTTAACGTATTACGTTATATAGTATAACGTTATATGGTATAACGTTATATTCTATAACGTATTAAGTTATATAGTATAACGTTATATGGTATAACGTTATAACGTAATACGTTATATGGTATAATGTTATAACGTAATACGTTATATTTTATAACGTTATAACGTAATACGTTATATGGTACAACGTTATAACGAATTACGTTATATAGTATAACGTTACATGGTATAACGTTATAACGTATTACGTTATATAGTATAACGTTATAGCGTAATAAGTTATATGGTATAACGTTACAACGTATTACGTTATATAGTGTAACGTTACAACGTATTACGTTATATAGTATAACGTTATAGCGTAATACTTTATATGATAAAACGTTATAACGTATTAAGTTATATAGTATAACGTTATATGGTACAACGTTATAACGTAATTCGTTATGTGGTAGAAGGTTATAAGGTAATACGTTATATGGTGTAACGTTATAACGTAATACGTTATATGGTATAACGTTATAATGTAATACGTTATATGGTATAACGTTATAATGTAATACGTTATATGGTATAACGTTACAACGTATTACGTTATATAGTATAACGTTATTTGGTGTAACGTTATACCGTAATACATTATATGGTATAAGGTTATAACGTAATACGTTATATGGTGTAACGTTATATGGTATAACGTTATAACGTATTACGTTATATAGTATAACGTTATAACGTATTACGTTATATGGTATAACGTTATAACGTAATACGTTATGTGGTATAACGTTACAACGTATTACGTTATATAGTATAACGTTATAATGTAATACGTTATATGGTATAACGTTACAACGTATTACGTTATATAGTATAACGTTATAACGTAATACGTTATGTGGTATAACGTTACAACGTATTACGTTATATAGTATAACGTTATAGCGTAATACGTTATACGGTACAACGTTACAACGTATTACGTTATATAGTATAACGTTATAACGTAATGCGCTATATGGTATAACGTTACAACGTATTATGTTATATAGTATAACGTTATAGCGTAATACGTTATACGGTATAACGTTATAACGTATTAAGTTATATAGTATAACGTTATATGGTACAACGTTATAACGTAATTCGTTATGTGGTAGAAGGTTATAACGTAATACGTTATATGGTGTAACGTTATAACGTAACACGTTATATGGTATAACGTTATAATGTAATACGTTATATGGTATAACGTTATAATGTAATACGTTATATGGTATAACGTTACAACGTATTACGTTATATAGTGTAACGTTATTTGGTATAACGTTATACCGTAATACATTATATGGTATAAGGTTATAACGTAATACGTTATATGGTGTAACGTTATATGGTATAACGTTATAACGTATTACGTTATATTGTATAACGTTATAACGTATTACATTATATGGTATAACGTTATAACGTAATACGTTATACGGTATAACGTTATAACGTATTAAGTTATATAGTATAACGTTATAAGGTGTAACGTTATAACGTAATATGTTATATGGTATAACGTTATAACGTATTACGTTATATAGTATAACGTTATATGGTATAACGTTATATGGTATATCGTTATAACGCATTAAGTTATATAGTATAACGGTATATGGTATAACGTTATAACGTATTACGTTATATAGTATAACGTTATATGGTATAACGTTATAACGTAATACGCTATATGATGTAACGTTATAACGTAATACGTTATATGGTATAACGTTATAACGTATTACGTTATATAGTATAACGTTATAATGTAATACGTTATATGGTATAACGTTACAACGTATTACGTTATATAGTATAACGTTATAACGTAATACGTTATGTGGTATAACGTTACAACGTATTACGTTATATAGTATAACGTTATAGCGTAATACGTTATACGGTACAACGTTACAACGTATTACGTTATATAGTATAACGTTATAACGTAATGCGCTATATGGTATAACGTTACAACGTATCATGTTATATAGTATAACGTTATAGCGTAATACGTTATACGGTATAACGTTACAACGTATTAAGTTATATAGTATAACGTTATATCGTAATACGTTATATGGTATAACGTTATAACGTATTAAGTTATATAGTATAACGTTATATGGTACAACGTTATAACGTAATTCGTTATATGGTAGAAGGTTATAACGTAATACGTTATATGGTGAAACGTTATAACGTAATACGTTATATGGTATAACGTTATAATTTAATACGTTATATGGTATAACGTTATAATGTAATACGTTATATGGTATAACGTTACAACGTATTACGTTATATAGTATAACGTTATTTGGTATAACGTTATACCGTAATACATTATATGGTATAAGGTTATAACGTATTACGTTATATAGTATAACGTTACATGGTATAACGATATAACGTATTACGTCATAAGGTATAACGTTATAACGTAATATGTTATATGGTATAACGTTATAACGTATTACGTTATATAGTATAACGTTATATGGTCTAACTTTATAACGTAATACGTTATATGGTGTAACGTTATAACGTAATACGTTATATGGTATAACCTTATAACGTATTACGTTATATAGTATAACGTTATAATGTAATACGTTATATGGTATAACGTTACAACGTATTACGTTATATAGTATAACGTTATAACGTAATACGTTATGTGGTATAACGTTACAATATATTACGTTATATAGTATAACGTTGTAGCGTAATACGTTATACGGTATAACGTTATAACGTATTAAGTTATATAGTATAACGTTATAACGTATTAAGTTATATAGTATAACGTTATAATGTATTACGTTATAACGTAATATGTTATATGGTATAACGTAATAACGTATTACGTTATATAGTATAACGTTATATGGTATAACGTTATATGGTATATCGTTATAACGTATTAAGTTATATAGTATAACGTTATATGATATAACGTTATAACGTATTACGTTATATAGTAAAACGTTATATGGTATAACGTTACAACGTATGACGTTATAAAGTATAACGTTATAACGTAATACATTATATGGTACAACGTTATAAAGTAATACGTTATATGGTATAATTTTATAACGTAATACGTTTATATGGTATAACGTTATAACATATTACGTTATGTAGTATAACGTTATTATGTATAACGTTATAACGTATTACGTTATATAGTATAACGTTATATGGAATACCGTTATAACGTAATACGTTATATGGCATAACGTTTTAACGTATCACGTTGTATAGTATAACGTTATATGGTATAACGTTATAACGTAATTCGTTATATGGAACAACGTTATAACGTAATACGTTATATGGAATAACGTTATAACGTATTACGTTATATAGTATAACGTTACATGGTATAACGATATAACGTATTACGTCATAAGGTATAACGTTATAACGTAATATGTTATATGGTATAACGTTATAACGTATTACGTTATATAGTATAACGTTATATGGTAAAGCGTTATAACGTAATACGTTATATGGTGTAACGTTATAACGTAATACGTTATATGCTATAACGTTATAACGTATTACGTTATATAGTATAACGTTATAATGTAATACGTTATATGGTATAACGTTACAACGTATTACGTTATATAGTATAACGTTATAACGTAATACGTTATGTGGCACAACGTTACAACGTACAACGTTATATAGTATAACGTTATAGCGTAATACGTTATACGGTATAACGTTACAACGTATTACCTTATATAGTATAACGTTATAACGTAATACGTTATATGGTATAACGCTATAACGTATTACGTTATATAGTATAACGTTATATGGTACAACGTTATAACGTAATACGTTATATGGTATAATTTTATAACGTAATACGCTATATGGTATAACGTTACAACGTATTATGTTATATAGTATAACGTTATAGCGTAATACGTTATACGGTATAACGTTATAACGTATTAAGTTATATAGTATAACGTTATAACGTATTAAGTTATATAGTATAACGTTATAATGTATAACGTTATAACGTAATATGTTATATGGTATAACGTTATAACGTATTACGTTATATAGTATAACGTTATATGGTATAACGTTATATGGTATATCGTTATAACGTATTAAGTTATATAGTATAACGTTATATGATATAACGTTATAACGTATTACGTTATATAGTATAACGTTATATGGTATAACGTTACAACGTATGACGTCATAAAGTATAACGTTATAACGTAATACGTTATATGGTATAACGTTATAACGTATTACGTTATATAGTATAACGTTATATGGTACAACGTTATAACGTAATACGTTATATGGTATAATTTTATAACGTAATACGTTATATGGTATAACGTTATAACGTATTACGTTATAACGTATTACGTTATATAGTATAACGTTATATGGTATAACGTTATAACGTATTACGGTATATGGTATGACGATATATGGTATAACGTTATATGATATATAGTTATAATATTTTACGTTATATGGTGTAACGTTATATGGTATAACGTTATAACGTATTACGTTATATAGTATAACGTTACATGGTATAACGTTATAACGTAATACGTTATATGGTATAACGTTACAACCTATTACGTTATATAGTATAACGTTACATGGTATAACGTTATAACGTAATACGTTATAACGTTAGTATAACGTTATAACGTTATAGTATAACGTTAGAGCGTAATACGTTATATGGTATAACGTTACAACGTATTACGTTATATGGTATAACGTGATAACGTAATACTTTATATGGTACAACGTTATAACGTAATACGTTATATGGTATAATTTTATAACGTATTAAGTTATATAGTATAACGTTATATGGTATAACGTTATAACGTAATACGTTATATGGTATAACGTTATAACGTATTACGTTATATAGTATAACGTTATAGCGTAATACGTTATATGGTATAACGTTACAACGTATGACGTTATAAAGTATAACGTTATAACGTAATACGTTATATGGTATAACGTTATAACGTATTAAGTTATATAGTATAACGTTATATGGTATAACGTTATAACGTAATACGTTATATGGTATAATGTTATAACGTAATACGATATATGGGATAACGTTATAACGTATCACGTTATATAGTATAACGTTATATGCTATAACGTTATATGGTATAACGTTATAACGTAATACTTTATATGGTACAACGTTATAACGTAATACGTTATATGGTGTAATGTTATAACGTAATACGTTATATTTTATAACGTTATAACGTAATACGTTATATGGTATAACGTTATAACGTATTACGTTATATAGTATAACGTTACAGGGTATAACGTTATAACGTAATTCGTTATATGGTATAACGTTACAACGTATTACGTTATATAGTATAACGTTACATGGTATAACGTTATAACGTAATACGTTATATGGTATAACGTTATAACGTATTACGTTATATAGTATAACGTTATAGCGTAATACGTTATATGGTATAACGTTACAACGTATTACGTTATATGGTATAACGTGATAACGTAATACTTTATATGGTACAACGTTATAACGTAATACGTTATATGGTATAATTTTATAACGTATTAAGTTATATAGTATAACGTTATATGGTATAACGTTATAACGTAATACGTTATATGGTATAACGTTATAACGTATTACGTTATATAGTATAACGTTATAGCGTAATACGTTATATGGTATAACGTTACAACGTATTACGTTATATAGTATAACGTTATAGCGTAATACGTTATATGGTATAACGTTATAACGTATTATGTTATATAGTATAACGTTATATGGTATAACGTTAGAGCGTAATACGTTATATGGTATAACGTTACAACGTATTACGTTATATGGTATAACGTTATAACGTATTACGTTATATAGTATAACGTTATTTGGTATAACGTTATAACGTAATACGTTATACAGTATAACGTTATATGGTATAAGGTTACAACGTATGACGTTATAAAGTATAACGTTATAACGTAATACGTTATATGGTATAACGTTATAACGTATTAAGTTATATAGTATAACGTTATATGGTATAACGTTATAACGTAATACGTTATATGGTATAACGTTATAACGTATTACGTTATATAGTATAACGTTATAATGTAATACGTTATGTGGTATAACGTTACAACGTATTACGTTATATAGTATAACGTTATAACGTAATACGTTATGTGGTATAACGTTACAACGTATTACGTTATATAGTATAACGTTATAGCGTAATACGTTATACGGTATAACGTTACAACGTATTGCCTTATATAGTATAACGTTATAACGTAATACGTTATATGGTATAACGTTATAACGTATTACGTTATATAGTATAACGTTATATGGTACAACGTTATAACGTAATACGTTATATGGTATAATTTTATAACGTAATACGCTATATGGTATAACGTTACAACGTAATATGTTATATAGTATAACGTTATAGCGTAATACGTTATACGGTATAACGTTATAACGTATTAAGTTATATAGTATAGCGTTATAACGTATTAAGTTATATAGTATAACGTTATAATGTATAACGTTATAACGTAATATGTTATATGGTATAACGTTATAACGTATTACGTTATATAGTATAACGTTATATGGTATAACGTTATATGGTATATCGTTATAACGTATTAAGTTATATAGTATAACGTTATATGATATAACGTTATAACGTATTACGTTATATAGTATAACGTTACATGGTATAACGTTATAACGTAATACGTTATATGGTATAACGTTACAACGTATTACGTTATAACGTATTACGTTATAACGTATTACGTTATAACGTATTACGTTATATAGTACAACGTTATATGGTATAACGTTATAACGTATTACGGTATATGGTATGACGATATATGGTATAACGTTATATGATATATAGTTATAATATTTTACGTTATATGGTGTAACGTTATATGGTATAACGTTATAACGTATTACGTTATATAGTATAACGTTATATGGTATAACGTTATAGCGTAATACGTTATACGGTATAACGTTAGAACGTATTACGTTATATAGTATAACGTTATAACGTAATACGCAATATGGTATAACGTTACAACGTATTATGTTATATAGTATAACGTTATAGCGTAATACGTTATACGGTATAACGTTATAACGTATTAACGTTAACGTATAACGTAATACGTTATAACGTTAATATAACGTTATAACGTTATAGTATAACGTTATAGCGTAATACGTTATATGGTATAACGTTACAACGTATTACGTTATATAGTATCACGTTATAGCGTAATACGTTATATGGTAAAACGTTATAACGTATTATGTCATATAGTATAACGTTATATGGTATAACGTTAGAGCGTAATACGTTATATGGTATAACGTTACAACGTATTACGTTATATGGTATAACGTTATAACGTAATACTTTATATGGTACAACGTTATAACGTAATACGTTATATGGTATAATTTTATAACGTATTACGTTATATAGTATAACGTTATAGCGTAATACGTTATTTGGTATAACGTTATAACGTAATACGTTATACAGTATAACGTTATATGGTATAACGTTACGACGTATGATGTTATAAAGTATAACGTTATAACGTAATACGTTATATGGTATAACGTTATAACGTATTAAGTTATATAGTATAACGTTATATGGTATAACGTTATAACGTAATACGTTATATGGTATAACGTTACAACGTATGACGTTATAAAGTATAACGTTATAACGTATTACGTTATATAGTATAACGTTATTTGGTATAACGTTATAACGTAATACGTTATACAGTATAACGTTATATGGTATAACGTTACAACTTATGACGTTACAAAGTATAAATTTATAACGTAATACGTTATATGGTAAAACGTTATAACGTATTAAGTTATATAGTATAACGTTATATGGTATAACGTTATAACGTAATACGTTATATGGTATAATGTTATAACGTAATACGATATATGGCATAACGTTATAACGTATTACGTTATATAGTATAACGTTATATGCTATAACGTTATATGGTATAACGTTATAACGTAATACTTTATATGGTACAACGTTATAACGTAATACGTTATATGGTGTAATGTTATAACGTAATACGTTATATTTTATAACGTTATAACGTAATACGTTATATGGTATAACGTTATAACGTATTACGTTATATAGTATAACGTTACATGGTATAACGTTATAACGTAATACGTTATATGGTATAACGTTACAGCGTATTACGTTATATAGTATAACGTTACATGGTATAACGTTATAACGTAATACGTTATATGGTATAACGTTATAACGTATTACGTTATATAGTATAACGTTATAGCGTAATACGTTATATGGTATAACGTTACAACGTATTACGTTATATAGTATAACGTTAGAGCGTAATACGTTATATGGTATAACGTTACAACGTATTACGTTATATGGTATAACGTTATAACGTAATACTTTATATGGTACAGCGTTATAACGTAATACGTTATATGGTATAATTTTATAACGTAATACGTTATATGGTATAACGATATAACGTATTACGTTATATAGTATAACGTTATAGCGTAATACGTTATTTGGTATAACGTTATAACGTAATACGTTATACAGTATAACGTTATATGGTATAACGTTACAACGTATGACGTTATAAAGTATAACGTTATAACGTAATACGTTATATGGTATAACGTTATAACGTATTAAGTTATATAGTATAACGTTATATGGTATAACGTTATAACGTAATACGTTATATGGTACAATGTTATAACGTAATACGTTATATTTTATAACGTTATAACGTATACGTTATATGGTATAACGTAATAACGTATTACGTTATATAGTATAACGTTGTAGCGTAATACGTTATATGGTATAACGTTATAACGTATTAAGTTATATAGTATAACGTTATATGGTACAACGTTATAACGTAATTCGTTATATGGTAGAAGGTTATGACGTAATACGTTATGTGGCATAACGTTATAACGTATTACGTTATATAGTATAACGTTATATGCTATAACGTTATATGGTATAACGTTATAACGTAATACTTTATATGGTATAATGTTATAATGTAATACGTTATATTTTATAACGTTATAACATAATACGTTATATGGTATAACGTTATAACGTATTACGTTATATAGTATAACGTTACATGGTATAACGTTATAACGTAATACGTTATATGGTATAACGTTACAACGTATTACGTTATATAGTATAACGTTACATGGTATAACGTTATAACGTAATACGTTATAACGTTAGTATAACGTTATAACGTTATAGTATAACGTTATAGCGTAATAGGTTATATGGTATAACGTTACAACGTATTACATTATATAGTATCACGTTATAGCGTAATACGTTATATGGTATAACGTTATAACGTATTATGTTATATAGTATAACGTTATATGGTATAACGTTAGAGCGTAATACGTTATATGGTATAAGGTTACAACGTATTACGTTATATGGTATAACGTTATAACGTAATACGTTATACAGTATAACGTTATATGGTATAACGTTACAACGTATGACGTTATAAAGTATAACGTTATAACGTAATACGTTATATGGTATAACGTTATAACGTATTAAGTTATATAGTATAACGTTATATGGTATAACGTTATAACGTAATACGTTATATGGTATAATGTTATAACGTAATACGTTATATTTTATAACGTTATAACGTAATACGTTATATTGTATAACGTTATAACGTATTACGTTATATAGTATAACGTTATAGCGTAATACGTTATATGGTATAACGTTACAACGTATTACGTTATATAGTATAACGTTAAAGCGTAATACGTTATATGGTAAAACGTTATACCGTATTAAGTTATATAGTATAACGTTATATGGTACAACGTTATAACGTAATTCGTTATATGGTAGAAGGTTATAACGTAATACGTTATATGGCATAACGTTATAACGCATTACGTTATATAGTATAACGTTATATGCTATAACGTTATATGGTATAACGTTATAACGTATTAAGTTATATAGTATAACGTTATATGGTACAACGTTATAACGTAATTCGTTATATGGTAGAAGGTTATAACGTAATACGTTATGTGGCATAACGTTATAACGTATTACGTTATATAGTATAACGTTATGTGCTATAACGTTATATGGTATAACGTTACAACGTATTACGTTATATAGTATAACGTTACATGGTATAAAGTTATAGCGTAATACGTTATATGGTATAACGTTACAACGTATTACGTTATATAGTATAACGTTATAGCGTAATACGTTATATGGTATAACGTTACAACGTATTACGTTATATAGTATAACGTTATAGCGTAATACGTTATATGGTAAAACGTTATAACGTATTAAGTTATATAGTATTACGTTATATGGTACAACGTTATAACGTAATTCGTTATATGGTAGAAGGTTATAACGTAATACGATATATGGCATAACGTTATAACGTATTACGTTATATAGTATAACGTTATATGCTATAACGTTATATGGTATAACGTTACAACGTATTACGTTATATAGTATAACGTTACATGGTATAACGTTATAGCGTAATACGTTATATGGTATAACGTTACAACGTATTACGTTATATAGTATAACGTTATAGCGTAATACGTTATATTTTATAACGTTATAACGTAATACGTTATATGGTATAACGTTATAACGTATTACGTTATATAGTATAACGTTATATGGTATAACGTTATATGGTATTTCGTTATAACGCATTAATTTATATAGTATAACGGTATATGGTATAACGTTATAACGTATTACGTTATAGAGTATAACGTTATAACGTTACAACGTATTACGTTATATAGCATAACGTTATAGCTTAATACGTTATATGGTATATCGTTACAACGTATTACGTTATATAGTATAACGTTGTAGCGTAATACGTTATATGGTATAACGTTATAACGTATTAAGTTATATAGTATAACGTTATATGGTACAACGTTATAACGTAATTCGTTATATGGTAGAAGGTTATAACGTAATACGTTATGTGGCATAACGTTATAACGTATTACGTTATATAGTATAACGTTATATGCTATAACGTTATATGGTATAACGTTATAACGTAATACTTTATATGGTACAACGTTATAACGTAGTACGCTATATGGTATAACGTTATAACGTATTACGTTATATAGTATAACGTTATAACGTAATACGTTATATGGTATAATGTTATAACGTAATACGTTATATTTTATAACGTTATAACGTAATACGTTATATGGTATAACGTTATAACGTATTACGTTATATAGTATAACGTTATAGCGTAATACGTTATATGGTATAACGTTACAACGTATTACGTTATATAGTATAACGTTATAGCGTAATACGTTATATGGTATAACGTTACAACGTATTACGTTATATAGTATAACGTTATAGCGTAATACGTTATATGGTAAAACGTTATAACGTATTAAGTTATATAGTATAACGTTATATGGTACAACGTTATAACGTAATTCGTTATATGGTAGAAGGTTATAACGTAATACGATATATGGCATAACGTTATAACGTATTACGTTATATAGTATAACGTTATATGCTATAACGTTATATGGTAGAAGGTTATAACGTAATACTTTATATGGTACAACGTTATAACGTAATACGTTATATGGTGTAATGTTATAACGTAATACGTTATATTTTATAACGTTATAACGTAATACGTTATATGGTATAACGTTATAACGTATTACGTTATATAGTATAACGTTACATGGTATAACGTTATAACGTAATACGTTATATGGTATAACGTTACAACGTATTACGTTATATAGTATAACGTTACATGGTATAACGTTATAACGTAATACGTTATATGGTATGACGTTATAACGTATTACGTTATATAGTATAACGTTATAGCGTAATACGTTATATGGTATAACGTTACAACGTATTACGTTATATAGTATAACGTTATATGCTATAACGTTATATGGTATAACGTTACAACGTATTACGTTATATAGTATAACGTTACATGGTATAACGTTATAGCGTAATACGTTATATGGTATAACGTTACAACGTATTACGTTATATAGTATAACGTTATAGCGTAATACGTTATATGGTATAACGTTACAACGTATTACGTTATATAGTATAACGTTATAGCGTAATACGTTATATGGTAAAACGTTATAACGTATTAAGTTATATAGTATTACGTTATATGGTACAACGTTATAACGTAATTCGTTATATGGTAGAAGGTTATAACGTAATACGATATATGGCATAACGTTATAACGTAATACGTTATATGGTATAACGTTACAACGTATTACGTTATATAGTATAACGTTACATGGTATAACGTTATAACGTAATACGTTATAACGTTAGTATAACGTTATAACGTTATAGTATAACGTTATAGCGTAATAGGTTATATGGTATAACGTTACAACGTATTACATTATATAGTATCACGTTATAGCGTAATACGTTATATGGTATAACGTTATAACGTATTATGTTATATAGTATAACGTTATATGGTATAACGTTAGAGCGTAATACGTTATATGGTATAAGGTTACAACGTATTACGTTATATGGTATAACGTGATAACGTAATACTTTATATGGTACAACGTTATAACGTAATACGTTATATGGTATAATTTTATAACGTAATACGTTATATGGTATAACGTTATAACGTATTACGTTATATAGTATAACGTTATTTGGTATAACGTTATAACGTAATACGTTATACAGTATAACGTTATATGGTATAACGTTACAACGTATGACGTTATAAAGTATAACGTTATAACGTAATACGTTATATGGTATAACGTTATAACGTATTAAGTTATATAGTATAACGTTATATGGTATAACGTTATAACGTAATACGTTATATGGTATAATGTTATAACGTAATACGTTATATTTTATAACGTTATAACGTAATACGTTATATTGTATAACGTTATAACGTATTACGTTATATAGTATAACGTTATAGCGTAATACGTTATATGGTATAACGTTACAACGTATTACGTTATATAGTATAACGTTAAAGCGTAATACGTTATATGGTAAAACGTTATACCGTATTAAGTTATATAGTATAACGTTATATGGTACAACGTTATAACGTAATTCGTTATATGGTAGAAGGTTATAACGTAATACGTTATATGGCATAACGTTATAACGCATTACGTTATATAGTATAACGTTATATGCTATAACGTTATATGGTATAACGTTATAACGTAATGCGTTATAAGGTATAACGTTATAACGTATTAAGTTATATAGTATAACGTTATATGGTACAACGTTATAACGTAATTCGTTATATGGTAGAAGGTTATAACGTAATACGTTATGTGGCATAACGTTATAACGTATTACGTTATATAGTATAACGTTATATGCTATAACGTTATATGGTATAACGTTACAACGTATTACGTTATATAGTATAACGTTACATGGTATAACGTTATAGCGTAATACGTTATATGGTATAACGTTACAACGTATTACGTTATATAGTATAACGTTATAGCGTAATACGTTATATGGTATAACGTTACAACGTATTACGTTATATAGTATAACGTTATAGCGTAATACGTTATATGGTAAAACGTTATAACGTATTAAGTTATATAGTATTACGTTATATGGTACAACGTTATAACGTAATTCGTTATATGGTAGAAGGTTATAACGTAATACGATATATGGCATAACGTTATAACGTATTACGTTATATAGTATAACGTTATATGCTATAACGTTATATGGTATAACGTTACAACGTATTACGTTATATAGTATAACGTTACATGGTATAACGTTATAGCGTAATACGTTATATGGTATAACGTTACAACGTATTACGTTATATAGTATAACGTTATAGCGTAATACGTTATATTTTATAACGTTATAACGTAATACGTTATATGGTATAACGTTATAACGTATTACGTTATATAGTATAACGTTATATGGTATAACGTTATATGGTATTTCGTTATAACGCATTAATTTATATAGTATAACGGTATATGGTATAACGTTATAACGTATTACGTTATAGAGTATAACGTTATAACGTTACAACGTATTACGTTATATAGCATAACGTTATAGCTTAATACGTTATATGGTATATCGTTACAACGTATTACGTTATATAGTATAACGTTGTAGCGTAATACGTTATATGGTATAACGTTATAACGTATTAAGTTATATAGTATAACGTTATATGGTACAACGTTATAACGTAATTCGTTATATGGTATAATTTTATAACGTAATACGTTATATGGTATAACGTTATAACGTATTACGTTATATAGTATAACGTTACATGGTATAACGTTATAACGTAATACGTTATATGGTATAACGTTACATGGTATAACGTTATAACGTATTACGATATATAGTAAAACGTTATATGGAATACCGTTATAACGTAATACGTTATATGGTGTAACGTTATAACGTAATACGTTATATGGTATAACGTTATAACGTATTACGTTATATAGTATAACGTTATAATGTAATACGTTATATGGTATAACGTTACAACGTATTACGTTATATAGTATAACGTTATAACGTAATACGTTATGTGGTATAACGTTACAACGTATTACGTTATATAGTATAACGTTATATGGTATAACGTTATACCGTAATACGTTATATGGTATAATGTTATAACGTAATACGTTATATTTTATAAAGTTATAACGTAATACGTTATATGGTATAACGTTATAACGTATTACGTTATATAGTATAACGTTACATGGTATAACGTTATAACGTATTACGATATATAGTAAAACGTTATATGGAATACCGTTATAACGTAATACGTTACATGGCATAAGGTTATAACGTATCACGTTGTATAGTATAACGTTATGTGGTATAACGTTATAACGTAATTCGTTATATGGAACAACGTTATAACGTAATACGTTATATGGAATAACGTTATAACGTATTACGTTATATAGTATAACCTAACATGGTATAACGATATAACGTATTACGTCATAAGGTATAACGTTATAACGTAATATGTTATATGGTATAACGTTATAACGTATTACGTTATATAGTATAACGTTATAACGTAATACGTTATATGGTGTAACGTTATAACGTAATACGTTATATGGTATAACGTTATAACGTATTACGTTATATAGTATAACGTTATAATGTAATACGTTATATAGTATAACGTTATAACGTATTACGTTATATAGTATAACGTTATATGGTATAACGTTACAACGTATGACGTTATGAAGCATAACGTTATAACGTAATACGTTATATGGTATAACGTTATAACGTATTACGTTATATAGTATAACGTTATATGGTACAACGTTATAACGTAATACGTTATATGGTATTATTTTATAACGTAATACGTTATATGGTATAACGTTATAACGTATTACGTTATATAGTATAACGTTGTTTGGTATAACGTTATAACGTATTACGTTATATAGTATAACGTTATATGGAATACCGTTATAACGTAATACGTTATATGGCATAACGTTTTAACGTATTACGTTATATAGTATAACGTTATATGGTATAACGTTATGTGGTACAACGTTATAACGTAATTCGTTATATGGTATAACGTTATAACGTAATTCGTTATATGGAACAACGTTATAACGTAATACGTTATACGGAATAACGTTATAATGTATTACGTTATATAGTGTAACCTTACATGGTATAACGATATAACGTATTACGTCATAAGGTATAACGTTATAACGAAATATGTTATATGGTATAACGTTATAACGTATTACGTTATATAGTATAACGTTATATGGTATAACGTTATAACGTAATACGTTATATGGTGTAACGTTATAACGTAATACGTTATATGGTATAACGTTATAACGTATTACGTTATATGGTATTATTCTATAACGTAATACGTTATATGGTATAACGTTATAACGTATTACGTTATATAGTATAGCGTTATTTGGTATAATGTTATAACGTATTACGTTATATAGTATAACGTTATAACATAATACGTTATGTGGTATAACGTTACAACGTATTACGTCATATAGTATAACGTTATAGCGTAATACGTTATGTGGTATAACGTTACAACGTATTACGTCATATAGTATAACGTTATAGCGTAATACGTTATACGGTATAACGTTACAGCGTATTACGTTATATAGTATAACGTTATAACGTAATACGCTATATGGTATAACGTTACAACGTATTATGTTATATAGTATAACGTTACAGCGTAATACGTTATACGGTATAACGTTATAACGTATTAAGTTATATAGTATAACGTTATAACGTATTAAGTTATATAGTATAACTTTATAATGTATTACGTTATAACGTAATATGTTATATGGTATAACGTAATAACGTATTACGTTATATAGTATAACGTTATATGGTATAACGTTATATGGTATATCGTTATAACGTATTACGTTATATAGTATAACGTTATATGGAATACCGTTATAACGTAATACGTTATATGGCATAACGTTTTAACGTATCACGTTGTATAGTATAACGTTATATGGTATAACGTTATAACGTAATTCGTTATATGGAACAACGTTATAACGTAATACGTTATTTGGAATAACGTTATAACGTATTACGTTATATAGTATAACGTTACATGGTATAACGATATAACGTATTACGTCATAAGGTATAACGTTATAACGTAATATGTTATATGGTATAACGTTATAACGTATTACGTTATATAGTATAACGTTATATGGTAAAGCGTTATAACGTAATACGTTATATGGTGTAACGTTATAACGTAATACGTTATATGGTATAACGTTATAACGTATTACGTTATATAGTATAACGTTATAATGTAATACGTTATATGGTATAACGTTACAACGTATCACGTTATATAGTATAACGTTATAACGTAATACGTTATGTGGCACAACGTTACAACGTACAACGTTATATAGTATAACGTTATAGCGTAATACGTTATACGGTATAACGTTACAACGTATTACCTTATATAGTATAACGTTATAACGTAATACGTTATATGGTATAACGCTATAACGTATTACGTTATATAGTATAACGTTATATGGTACAACGTTATAACGTAATACGTTATATGGTATAATTTTATAACGTAATACGCTATATGGTATAACGTTACAACGTATTATGTTATATAGTATAACGTTATAGCGTAATACGTTATACGGTATAACGTTATAACGTATTAAGTTATATAGTATAACGTTATAACGTATTAAGTTTTATAGTATAACGTTATAATGTATAACGTTATAACGTAATATGTTATATGGTATAACGTTATAACGTATTACGTTATATAGTATAACGTTATATGGTATAACGTTATATGGTATATCGTTATAACGTATTAAGTTATATAGTATAACGTTATATGATATAACGTTATAACGTATTACGTTATATAGTATAACGTTATATGGTATAACGTTACAACGTATGACGTCATAAAGTATAACGTTATAACGTAATACGTTATATGGTATAACGTTATAACGTATTACGTTATATAGTATAACGTTATATGGTACAACGTTATAACGTAATACGTTATATGGTATAATTTTATAACGTAATACGTTATATGGTATAACGTTATAACGTATTACGTTATAACGTATTACGTTATATAGTATAACGTTATATGGTATAACGTTATAACGTATTACGGTATATGGTATGACGATATATGGTATAACGTTATATGATATATAGTTATAATATTTTACGTTATATGGTGTAACGTTATATGGTATAACGTTATAACGTATTACGTTATATAGTATAACGTTATATGGTATAACGTTATAGCGTAATACGTTATACGGTATAACGTTACAACGTATTACGTTATATAGTATAACGTTATAACGTAATACGCTATATGGTATAACGTTACAACGTATTATGTTATATAGTATAACGTTATAGCGTAATACGTTATACGGTATAACGTTATAACGTGTTAAGTTATATAGTATAACGTTATAAGGTATAACGTTATAACGTAATATGTTATATGGTATAACGTTATAAAGTATTACGTTATGTAGTATAACGTTATATGGTATAACGTTATATGGTATATCGTTATAACGCATTAAGTTATATAGTATAACGTTATATGGTATAACGTTATTACGTATTACGTTATATAGTATAACGTTATATGGTATAACGTTACAACGTATGACGTTATAAAGTATAATGTTATAACGTAATACGTTATATGGTATGACGTTATAACGTATTAAGTTATGTAGTATAACGTTATGTGGTATAACGTTATAACGTAACACGTTATATGGTATAATGTTATAACGTAATACGTTATATTTTATAACATTATAACGTATTACGTTATATTTTATAACATTATAACGTATTACGTTATATGGTATAACGTTATAACGTAATACGTTATATGGAATAACGTTATAACGTATTACGTTATATAGTATAACGTTATATGGAATACCGTTATAACGTAATACGTTATATGGCATAACGTTATAACGTATTACGTTATATAGTATAACGTTATATGGTATAACGTTATATTATATAACGTATTAAGTTATATAGTATAACGTTATATGGTTTAACGTTATAACGTAATACGTTATATGGTATAATGTTATAATGTAATACGTTATATTTTATAACGTTATAACGTAATACGTTATATGGTATAACGTTATAACGTATTACGTTATATAGTATAACGTTACATGGTATAACGTTATAACGTAATACGTTATATGGTATAACGTTACAACCTATTACGTTATATAGTATAACGTTACATGGTATAACGTTATAACGTAATACGTTATAACGTTAGTATAACGTTATAACGTTATAGTATAACGTTAGAGCGTAATACGTTATATGGTATAACGTTACAACGTATTACGTTATATGGTATAACGTGATAACGTAATACTTTATATGGTACAACGTTATAACGTAATACGTTATATGGTATAATTTTATAACGTATTAAGTTATATAGTATAACGTTATATGGTATAACGTTATAACGTAATACGTTATATGGTATAACGTTATAACGTATTACGTTATATAGTATAACGTTATAGCGTAATACGTTATATGGTATAACGTTACAACGTATGACGTTATAAAGTATAACGTTATAACGTAATACGTTATATGGTATAACGTTATAACGTATTAAGTTATATAGTATAACGTTATCTGGTATAACGTTATAACGTAATACGTTATATGGTATAATGTTATAACGTAATACGATATATGGGATAACGTTATAACGTATCACGTTATATAGTATAACGTTATATGCTATAACGTTATATGGTATAACGTTATAACGTAATACTTTATATGGTACAACGTTATAACGTAATACGTTATATGGTGTAATGTTATAACGTAATACGTTATATTTTATAACGTTATAACGTAATACGTTATATGGTATAACGTTATAACGTATTACGTTATATAGTATAACGTTACATGGTATAACGTTATAACGTAATTCGTTATATGGTATAACGTTACAACGTATTACGTTATATAGTATAACGTTACATGGTATAACGTTATAACGTAATACGTTATATGGTATAACGTTATAACGTATTACGTTATATAGTATAACGTTATAGCGTAATACGTTATATGGTATAACGTTACAACGTATTACGTTATATAGTATAACGTTATAGCGTAATACGTTATATGGTATAACGTTATAACGTATTATGTCATATAGTATAACGTTATATGGTATAACGTTAGAGCGTAATACGTTATATGGTATAACGTTACAACGTATTACGTTATATGGTATAACGTTATAACGTATTACGTTATATAGTATAACGTTATTTGGTATAACGTTATAACGTAATACGTTATACAGTATAACGTTATATGGTATAAGGTTACAACGTATGACGTTATAAAGTATAACGTTATAACGTAATACGTTATATGGTATAACGTTATAACGTATTAAGTTATATAGTATAACGTTATATGGTATAACGTTATAACGTAATACGTTATATGGTATAACGTTATAACGTATTACGTTATATAGTATAACGTTATAATGTAATACGTTATGTGGTATAACGTTACAACGTATTACGTTATATAGTATAACGTTATAACGTAATACGTTATGTGGTATAACGTTACAACGTATTACGTTATATAGTATAACGTTATAGCGTAATACGTTATACGGTATAACGTTACAACGTATTGCCTTATATAGTATAACGTTATAACGTAATACGTTATATGGTATAACGTTATAACGTATTACGTTATATAGTATAACGTTATATGGTACAACGTTATAACGTAATACGTTATATGGTATAATTTTATAACGTAATACGCTATATGGTATAACGTTACAACGTAATATGTTATATAGTATAACGTTATAGCGTAATACGTTATACGGTATAACGTTATAACGTATTAAGTTATATAGTATAGCGTTATAACGTATTAAGTTATATAGTATAACGTTATAATGTATAACGTTATAACGTAATATGTTATATGGTATAACGTTATAACGTATTACGTTATATAGTATAACGTTATATGGTATAACGTTATATGGTATATCGTTATAACGTATTAAGTTATATAGTATAACGTTATATGATATAACGTTATAACGTATTACGTTATATAGTATAACGTTACATGGTATAACGTTATAACGTAATACGTTATATGGTATAACGTTACAACGTATTACGTTATAACGTATTACGTTATAACGTATTACGTTATATAGTACAACGTTATATGGTATAACGTTATAACGTATTACGGTATATGGTATGACGATATATGGTATAACGTTATATGATATATAGTTATAATATTTTACGTTATATGGTGTAACGTTATATGGTATAACGTTATAACGTATTACGTTATATAGTATAACGTTATATGGTATAACGTTATAGCGTAATACGTTATACGGTATAACGTTAGAACGTATTACGTTATATAGTATAACGTTATAACGTAATACGCTATATGGTATAACGTTACAACGTATTATGTTATATAGTATAACGTTATAGCGTAATACGTTATACGGTATAACGTTATAACGTATTAACGTTAACGTATAACGTAATACGTTATAACGTTAGTATAACGTTATAACGTTATAGTATAACGTTATAGCGTAATACGTTATATGGTATAACGTTACAACGTATTACGTTATATAGTATCACGTTATAGCGTAATACGTTATATGGTAAAACGTTATAACGTATTATGTCATATAGTATAACGTTATATGGTATAACGTTAGAGCGTAATACGTTATATGGTATAACGTTACAACGTATTACGTTATATGGTATAACGTTATAACGTAATACTTTATATGGTACAACGTTATAACGTAATACGTTATATGGTATAATTTTATAACGTATTACGTTATATAGTATAACGTTATAGCGTAATACGTTATTTGGTATAACGTTATAACGTAATACGTTATACAGTATAACGTTATATGGTATAACGTTACGACGTATGACGTTATAAAGTATAACGTTATAACGTAATACGTTATATGGTATAACGTTATAACGTATTAAGTTATATAGTATAACGTTATATGGTATAACGTTATAACGTAATACGTTATATGGTATAACGTTACAACGTATGACGTTATAAAGTATAACGTTATAACGTATTACGTTATATAGTATAACGTTATTTGGTATAACGTTATAACGTAATACGTTATACAGTATAACGTTATATGGTATAACGTTACAACTTATGACGTTACAAAGTATAAATTTATAACGTAATACGTTATATGGTAAAACGTTATAACGTATTAAGTTATATAGTATAACGTTATATGGTATAACGTTATAACGTAATACGTTATATGGTATAATGTTATAACGTAATACGATATATGGCATAACGTTATAACGTATTACGTTATATAGTATAACGTTATATGCTATAACGTTATATGGTATAACGTTATAACGTAATACTTTATATGGTACAACGTTATAACGTAATACGTTATATGGTGTAATGTTATAACGTAATACGTTATATTTTATAACGTTATAACGTAATACGTTATATGGTATAACGTTATAACGTATTACGTTATATAGTATAACGTTACATGGTATAACGTTATAACGTAATACGTTATATGGTATAACGTTACAGCGTATTACGTTATATAGTATAACGTTACATGGTATAACGTTATAACGTAATACGTTATATGGTATAACGTTATAACGTATTACGTTATATAGTATAACGTTATAGCGTAATACGTTATATGGTATAACGTTACAACGTATTACGTTATATAGTATAACGTTATAGCGTAATACGTTATATGGTATAACGTTATAACGTATTATGTTATATAGTATAACGTTATATGGTATAACGTTAGAGCGTAATACGTTATATGGTATAACGTTACAACGTATTACGTTATATGGTATAACGTTATAACGTAATACTTTATATGGTACAGCGTTATAACGTAATACGTTATATGGTATAATTTTATAACGTAATACGTTATATGGTATAACGTTATAACGTATTACGTTATATAGTATAACGTTATAGCGTAATACGTTATTTGGTATAACGTTATAACGTAATACGTTATACAGTATAACGTTATATGGTATAACGTTACAACGTATGACGTTATAAAGTATAACGTTATAACGTAATACGTTATATGGTATAACGTTATAACGTATTAAGTTATATAGTATAACGTTATATGGTATAACGTTATAACGTAATACGTTATATGGTACAATGTTATAACGTAATACGTTATATTTTATAACGTTATAACGTATACGTTATATGGTATAACGTTATAACGTATTACGTTATATAGTATAACGTTATAGCGTAATACGTTATATGGTATAACGTTACAACGTATTACGTTATATGGTATAACGTTATAGCGTAATACGTTATATGGTATAACGTTACAACGTATTACGTTATATAGTATAACGATAAAGCGTAATACGTTATATGGTAAAACGTTATACCGTATTAAGTTATATAGTATAACGTTATATGGTACAACGTTATAACGTAATTCGTTATATGGTAGAAGGTTATAACGTAATACGTTATATGGCATAACGTTATAACGTATTACGTTATATAGTATAACGTTATATGCTATAACGTTATATGGTATAACGTTATAACGTAATACTTTATATGGTACAACGTTATAACGTATTACGTTATACAGTATAACGTTATAACGTATTACGTTATATGGTATAACGTTATAACGTAATGCGTTATAAGGTATAACGTTATAACGTATTCAGTTATATAGTATAACGTTATAAGGTGTAACGTTATAACGTAATATGTTATATGGTATAACGTTATAACGTATTACGTTATATAGTATAACGTTATATGGTATAACGTTATATGGTATATCGTTATAACGCATTAATTTATATAGTATAACGGTATATGGTATAACGTTATAACGTATTACGTTATAGAGTATAACGTTATAACGTTACAACGTATTACGTTATATAGCATAACGTTATGGCTTAATACGTTATATGGTATACCGTTACAACGTATTACGTTATATAGTATAACGTTGTAGCGTAATACGTTATATGGTATAACGTTATAACGTATTAAGTTATATAGTATAACGTTATATGGTACAACGTTATAACGTAATTCGTTATATGGTAGAAGGTTATGACGTAATACGTTATGTGGCATAACGTTATAACGTATTACGTTATATAGTATAACGTTATATGCTATAACGTTATATGGTATAACGTTATAACGTAATACTTTATATGGTATAATGTTATAATGTAATACGTTATATTTTATAACGTTATAACATAATACGTTATATGGTATAACGTTATAACGTATTACGTTATATAGTATAACGTTACATGGTATAACGTTATAACGTAATACGTTATATGGTATAACGTTACAACGTATTACGTTATATAGTATAACGTTACATGGTATAACGTTATAACGTAATACGTTATAACGTTAGTATAACGTTATAACGTTATAGTATAACGTTATAGCGTAATAGGTTATATGGTATAACGTTACAACGTATTACATTATATAGTATCACGTTATAGCGTAATACGTTATATGGTATAACGTTATAACGTATTATGTTATATAGTATAACGTTATATGGTATAACGTTAGAGCGTAATACGTTATATGGTATAAGGTTACAACGTATTACGTTATATGGTATAACGTGATAACGTAATACTTTATATGGTACAACGTTATAACGTAATACGTTATATGGTATAATTTTATAACGTAATACGTTATATGGTATAACGTTATAACGTATTACGTTATATAGTATAACGTTATTTGGTATAACGTTATAACGTAATACGTTATACAGTATAACGTTATATGGTATAACGTTACAACGTATGACGTTATAAAGTATAACGTTATAACGTAATACGTTATATGGTATAACGTTATAACGTATTAAGTTATATAGTATAACGTTATATGGTATAACGTTATAACGTAATACGTTATATGGTATAATGTTATAACGTAATACGTTATATTTTATAACGTTATAACGTAATACGTTATATTGTATAACGTTATAACGTATTACGTTATATAGTATAACGTTATATGCTATAACGTTATATGGTATAACGTTATAACGTAATGCGTTATAAGGTATAACGTTATAACGTATTAAGTTATATAGTATAACGTTATATGGTACAACGTTATAACGTAATTCGTTATATGGTAGAAGGTTATAACGTAATACGTTATGTGGCATAACGTTATAACGTATTACGTTATATAGTATAACGTTATATGCTATAACGTTATATGGTATAACGTTACAACGTATTACGTTATATAGTATAACGTTACATGGTATAACGTTATAGCGTAATACGTTATATGGTATAACGTTACAACGTATTACGTTATATAGTATAACGTTATAGCGTAATACGTTATATGGTATAACGTTACAACGTATTACGTTATATAGTATAACGTTATAGCGTAATACGTTATATGGTAAAACGTTATAACGTATTAAGTTATATAGTATTACGTTATATGGTACAACGTTATAACGTAATTCGTTATATGGTAGAAGGTTATAACGTAATACGATATATGGCATAACGTTATAACGTATTACGTTATATAGTATAACGTTATATGCTATAACGTTATATGGTATAACGTTACAACGTATTACGTTATATAGTATAACGTTACATGGTATAACGTTATAGCGTAATACGTTATATGGTATAACGTTACAACGTATTACGTTATATAGTATAACGTTATAGCGTAATACGTTATATTTTATAACGTTATAACGTAATACGTTATATGGTATAACGTTATAACGTATTACGTTATATAGTATAACGTTATATGGTATAACGTTATATGGTATTTCGTTATAACGTATTACGTTATATAGTATAACGTTATAGCGTAATACGTTATATGGTAAAACGTTATAACGTATTAAGTTATATAGTATTACGTTATATGGTACAACGTTATAACGTAATTCGTTATATGGTAGAAGGTTATAACGTAATACGATATATGGCATAACGTTATAACGTATTACGTTATATAGTATAACGTTATATGCTATAACGTTATATGGTATAACGTTACAACGTATTACGTTATATAGTATAACGTTACATGGTATAACGTTATAGCGTAATACGTTATATGGTACAACGTTATAACGTAGTACGCTATATGGTATAACGTTATAACGTATTACGTTTTATAGTATAACGTTATAACGTAATACGTTATATGGTATAATGTTGTAACGTAATACGTTATATTTTATAACGTTATAACGTAATACGTTATATGGTATAACGTTATAACGTATTACGTTATATAGTATAACGTTATAGCGTAATACGTTATATGGTATAACGTTACAACGTAT